>NW_017731673.1:955941-1002136 GCF_001890085.2 Hipposideros armiger
CTATAAAGTGGTCTCCCTAACAAGACATGAGTCCATCTGGCCCCCTAAAAAATATTTACAACATTATTGATTATATTCCCCAGAGTGTCTTTTCTATCCCTGAGGCCATATTGTAGTTACCAGTTTGTATTGTCTCACCCCTTCCCCTTCTCCTTCATCCCCACCCCCTCCCAACTAGTAACCTTCAATTTTTCCTCTGTGTCTCAGACTATTTCTGTTTACATTTCTCATTTATTCAGTTTTTTAGAATCCATGTATAAGTGAGATCATATGGCATTTGTCTTTCGCTGACTGACTTATTTCACTTAGCATAATGTTCTCTAAAGAGGACACACATATGGCCAACAGGCATATGAAAATATGTTCAACCTCACTAAGCATTAGGAAAATGCAAATAAAAACTACAATCAGATATTACTTATAATGATTCTCTTATAAAAAGCAAGTCAACAAAAAGGTTTACTAGTAACTAAATATCACTGTCTCCCCTAAATCCAGCCTAGGCAGTGTCTTACTTGTTTTGGCTTTTCCATACTTCCCTTCTCCACAATCCCTCACTTCTCTAAAATTTACCAACCTATAGCTACTTTTCAGCTAAATTGGCAGTGTATACTTCTGGCTTAATCTGATAAATTAATCCTTGTTACTGTGTTACTACCGGTGTTTTGTAGTTCTCTAAACCCTTCTCACATATTGACTCAGGTAATTTACAGCCTAAAGCAAGAGCCTCAAAATGTGAGAATTTTTTAGCAAGGAGCAAAGCATGGGTGGTGAAATAATTGGTGATTCTCAACTCAAACCATGTAATTACACACACACACACACACACACACACACACACACACACACACACACACCCTTTCTTTTTCTGTATGCATCTAAGGCTAGCTCTGGTACTATGCTCTAGTAGCTTTGTGGAGTCTAGGATTACATTTGTGAACTTTCTTTTAAGTACAATTTTAAAATATATCAAGTTATATGAAACTACAGAAAATATAAAAACTCTCATGTACCCACAGGTGAGTTGCATTTTTACTTTTTATTTTAAATGATTTTTCTAATGTATAGGATTTTCATCCATGCATGATTGATATATAGTACTGGTTTGGCGGGCAGGCATTGGACAAACCATACATGATTCCTTCTTGGGAAGCACAGAATCTCATTGTACCAAAGGATTATACCCAATTATAGCAAAATTTCAATTTGCAATTACTGAAGGGAGAGAGAACATGTTGGGTCATTAACACTTCGGTGAAAATTAGGTTTTATTAACTCAAAGAGTTTGGTAAAGAAGAAAAGTGCATGTTTGATATATTAATTGATTCTCCTGATTTGTAGAAAATCATTGTGTTGCTACCTTTTAAAAACTATGAATTTGATTTTACAACTTGGAAAACGTTTCTTGGCACTAACAAGTCAGTTACCAGTTGCTTTATTAAAAGTCACACTGTCTTGAGAAAGCTTGTTACAAGTACCTTATGCCTTTTCATGCACTCTTTGGCAAATGAGAGTTAACACAGTAAAATTTTATTAAGTATTAGTAATACAGTAGTCCATATCAAGGTGGTTATGTTCCAAAATCCTTGTGGATGATTGAAACTGCAGATAGTACAAACCCTATATATACAATGTTTTTTAAAAAATTTGTATATGCATACCTATGACAAAGTTTAATTTATAAATTAGGTACAATAAGAAATTAATAATAATAACTAATAATAAGAACAATTTTAATGATATGCTGTAGTATAGGTTATATGAATGTGGTCTTTCTTGCTCTCCAGTAAATTTTATATTTTTCAATCCAAACCTATTTTGGAGCCTGTGTAACTATCTCTTAATTGCAGTAAATGGCTATGTGTCATGCATTTCAGGGGATCCCTTGCTGAAATATCCATATAGGCTCAATGTTACATATAGGCTCAACATACTTCTGGTCAAACATGTTGCCGTCACTCAGAATACATTTTCTGTTCATGTCTTCCACCCACAAATTTAATGCCATTTCCATCTTAACTAAGCATATATCATGCACTGTGACTGTTGACTTTTGCAGTTTGAGGTGCAACAGCAAAACTAGCATGGGTTTCTTTTTCCTTCTTCATAATTTCATGAATAGAAGTTTTGTTCTTACCATAAATCTTAGCAACCTCAGCACATGATTTTTCTCTTTTCTTATTAAATCAAGGACTTTCACCTTTTCAGTAAAGGAAGCACTTTATAGCTTCTCCTTGGCATATCTGAATTGCCAGCATCACTACTCTTGTGCTTTCGGGACTTTATTAAATAAAATAAGGGTTACTTGAACACAAGCACTGTGATACTATGACAGTTGATCTGATAATGGGAAAGCTAATATGTGGGTAATGGGCAGGGAGCATCTATAGCATGAAAATGTTAAACAAAGGGATGATTCATGTACCCAGAAGTGTGTAGCAGGATAATAAGAGATTTCCACATGCTACTTAGAACTGCAGGCAAATTAAAACTGTGAATTGTTTATTTCTAGCATTTTCCACTTAATATTTTGGGACCGCCATGAACTTGGGTGACTGAAACCACGGAAAATAAAATCATGGATAAGGGAGGATGACTGTATATGAAGCTTGGCTTTTTAGATTAAATTTATTGGGGTGACATTCGTTAATAAGATTATATACTCATAAGTTTCAAGTGTACAGTTCTATAGTACATCATCTGTATATTGCAAAGTCTAGTCTCCTGTCACCATGTATTTCACCCCCTTGATCCTCTTCAACCACCTTCCCCTCTAGTGACCACCATACTGTTTTCTGTGTCTATGAGGTTTATTTAGATTTGTTCTGAAGCCAGACAACTCAGCTCCCCACTATATGTCCCTGCCAACTCTCTAGGTGCTACTCCAGTGCTGGACCTCAGAGCCAGTGCTTCCATCAGTGAGTAAGTCCTTTTGCAGTTCCTTTATTTTTTAATTATTTTTTAATTTAATTTTATTTATTTTTGCTTGTTAGTTCATATTCAGAATTGATTTCTTTATAGTAACACGGGAAAAATAGGCCACAAATCAAATGAAAATGCAAGTCACTGAAGGAAATAGGTGACAGCAATGCCACTGAAAGAAGCATGCGTCTCTCCTGAGAAGCATTTGGTTAACATCAGCACCCTCCTGATTTCCTCATGCTGGCTCCCCCCTCTGCCCTGCTCAAGCCACGCGTTTGGCCTGGTTTCAAGCAGAGATGCCCATGGCTCTCATTTCTACATACAGAGATCTGCTTGGGGACAAGGAAGTTTAAGCATTGAGCACAGGCCCCACTTGGGAGTGCTTCCCTGAGTGCCCATGGCTTCCAGCTGGGAACGGTCGGTAAAGCATAAAGACAGGCTCTGTGGGCCAGTGATCCAGGTAACTGTATGGGAAATAGGTCCCAATGAAAGATGCTTGAAGAGCATGAGTGCCAAACACATGTTCTGAGCCAGTCTTCCCCTCCTTTGGCTGGACCCTACTTCCTGGTGATTTGGGTTTCACATTTAGGGAGTTACAGAGTTACAGGGGAGCAAATGGCCCTCCTGGACCGGATGACCAGGATAGGCTTGTAAACTTGGGGCTGTCCCAGAACACAGCAGGCCTCTCTGGTGCTAGGAAATGCCCCACAGGTCAAAAGAGCCAGAGTAACATGGTCAGGAAAGGCCCCTCTAGACAAGGTGAGGCTACTGAACAGGGCAGCCGTGTAGAGACCATGAAACGCTGGCAGAAGCTGCATGTAAGTTTCTAAAAAACAGTGCTTTTTTTATAGAAAACAGCTATAAGGATGTCAAAGTGGCAGATGGCTGGCTGTTAACCTGCTTCTGTCTTAGGGAGGACAGAGCTGGAGGTGTTTGTGTCTCTGGGCAACGTGGCCTTGTTCCATGTCCACTCGCTCTGCCAGGGCCAAGCTGCTGGACAGCAAGGAGCCTTCTACCTGCCGGCAGATGCTGTGCTCAGTGGTGTTGGTATGTTCAGCGAGCAACACTTGAACCTTTTTCACCAATCCCTACCTTTTTGAAATTTTCTGCCATAACTGATTTACGAATATCTCCTCCAATTGTTCAGTTGTCTTTCACAGTCCCTTTAAAAGAAGCGCCTGAGACTCCAGACACCCTCTGTCTCACTCAGTCAAATCTCTGCTGGTTTTCACAGCCAGAAATTACGGGGACCTCTGTCCCCAGCCCTGGGACTCTGAGCTGGGGAGGGGCTGGGACCCCTCTCTCCTCCAGGGTGACCTCTGTAGTCGAGATAACCCTCCCGATTTTTAATGGTCACATGCAGGTGGGGGACCAGTCCGTTCTGCATCTCTGTTCCTCCTACCAGTCTCAAGGTGGGTTCTTCTGCGTGTCCTGAAATGTAGGGCAAGAATTTTAGGCACTTCTCAATGACCGTTTTTTCTGTAGTTTAGTTGTAATTTTGATGTGGTTGTGAGAGAAAGTAAGCAGAGCATTTACCTACTGCACCATCTTGACTGGTCCCATTTGGTGTTAATGTATACTCCTTTCAATGTGCTGTTGAATTCTGTTTCCTAATATTTTGTTAAGAATTTTTGTATTTAGTATATTCATCAAAGATACTGGCATATAATTTTATCTTCTTATGGTGTTCTTATCTAGCTTTGGGATAAGAATAATGCCAGCCTTGTAAAATGAGTTTGGGAGTATTCCCTTCTCTTCAAGTTTTTAGGAGTTTGAGAAGGATTAGCATTACTTCTTCTTTACATGTTTGGAAGAATTCAGCAGTGAAGCCATCTGGTACTGAGATTTTGTGTTAAGAGGCTTTTAGTTACTGATTCTATCTTCTTACTCATTATTGGTCTATTCAGTTTTTCTGTTTTTTTCCTCATTCAGTTTTGGTAGGTTGTATGTGTCTAGGAATTTATTCATTTCTACTAGGTTATCTAATTTGTTGGCATATAGTTTTTCATGGGAGTCTCTTATGATTGTCTGCATTTCTATAGCATGAGATGTATGTCTCTTCTTTCATTTATGATTTTATTTCACTCTTCTCTCTCTTTTTTGGTTAGTGTACATAAAGTTTTGTCAGTTATTTTAATCTCTTCTAAAAACCAGGTCTTAGATTCATTGACCTTTTCTATTGTTTTTCACAACTGCTCTGTGCACTTGAGAAGAACATGAATTCTACTTCTGTTGGATGGAATGTTCTATAAATGTCTGTTATGTCCATTTTGTCTAATGTATGTTTCAAATCCATTGTTTCCTTGTTGATTTTCTGTATGGGTGATGTATCCAATACTGAAAGTAGAATATTGAATCCTTAACTATTATTGTAATATTGTGTATTTCTACCTTCAGATTTGTTTTTCTGGACTCTATTTCATTTATGTCTGCTCTGATCTTTATTTCCTTACGTCTGTTAACTTAGGGTTTAATTTGTTATTTTTTGTTTGTTTGTTTCTTGAGGTGTAAAGTTAGGTTGTTTATTTGAGACCTTTCTATTTTCTTAATACAGTAGCTTCCCCTTATTTGCAGTTTCATGTTCCACGCTTTTAGTTACCCATGGTCAACCATGGTCCAAAATGCTGAATGGTGGTGAACACACAATGTGATACATAGATAATGTATTATAGAATTGTACACTTGAAACCTCTGTAACTTTACTAACCATTGTCACCCCAATAAACTTTAATAAAAATATTAAATGGATAATTTCAGAAATAAATAATAATAAATCATGTTTTAAATTGCATGCTGTTTAGAGTAGCGTGATGAAATCTCACACCATCTTGCTCCATCACACCTGGGATATGAATCCTCCCTTTGTCCAGCATTTCTACGCTATATACACTACCCACTAATTAGCAACTTTTTAGCAATCTGAGTTATCCTATTGACAGTTGTGGTATTGTAGCACTTATTTTCAAGTAATTCTTATTTTACTTAATAATGGCCCCCAAAGTGCAAGAGTAGTGATGCTGGCAATTTGGATATGCCAAAGAGAAGCTGTAAACTGTTTCCCTCAAGTTCAAAGTACAATAAGATATTTTGACAGAGAAATAGAGACCACATTTGCATAAATTTTATTACTGTATATTGTTATAATTGTTTTATTTTATTATTAGTTGCTAATCTCTTACTATGCTTAATTTATAAATTAAACTTTATCATAGGTATGTATGTTCGGGAAAAAACATAGTATATATAGGATTTGGTACTATCCATGGTTTCAGGTGTCCTGTTGAGGTCTTGGATCATATCCCGTGAATAAGGGGAGACTACTGTACATGCATTCATCACTATAAACTTCCCTCTCAAAACTGCTTTTGCAGCATCCCATAATTTTAATATTGTGCTTACATTTTCATTTGTGTCATGATATTTCTTTTTTATGAAAATTTATTGGGGTGAGTATGGTCAACAAAACTACATAGGTTTCAAGTGTGCAATTCTATAATACATCATCTATACACAGAGGGTGCCAAAAAATGCATACCCATTTTAAGAATGGAAAATTGAAATGTGTATACCTTTTTCAGCACCCTCGGTACTGCATTATGTGTTTTCTTGATTTTGCTTTTGATTTATTTTTTGAGTCATTGGTTGTTCACAAGTGTGTTGTTTAATTTGCAAATATTTTAAGATTTTCCAGCTTTTCTCTTGTTGATTTCTAATTACATACCACTGTGGTCGGAAAAGATACTTAGTATGTTTTCAATCTTCACAAATTTGTTAAGACAAGCTCTGTGTCCTAACATATGGTCTCTCTTGGAGAATGCTCTGTGTGCACTTGAGAAGAACATGAATTCTGCTTCTGTTGGATGGAGTGTTCTATAAATGTCTGTTACATCCATTTGGTCTAATGTATGGTTCCAGTCCATTGTTTCCTTGTTGATTTTCTGTATGGATGATGTATCCATTGCTGAAAGTAGAATATTGAATCCTCAACTATTATTGCAATATTGTTTATTTCTCCCTTCAGATTTGTTAGTATTTGCTTAGTACATTAAATTCTCCAATGTTGGGTGACCATATTTATGATTGTTATATCTTTTTGATGAATTGACTCCCTTATAGTTTTATAGTCATTTTCTTTGTCTCGTGTTATCATTTTTGGCTTAAAATCTATTTTGCCTGATATAAGTATAGCTACTCCTGCTTTCTTTTGGTTTCCACTGCCATGTGATAGAGATACCTTTGTTGATCTCTTTACTTTGAACCCAAGTGTGTCTTTATAGCTGAAGTGAGTCTCTTGTAGGCAGCATGTAATTGGGTCTTCTTTTTTATTACCCATGAGCCACTCTGTGCCTTTTGACTTATGAATTCCATCAGTTTACATTTAGAGTTATTGACATGTGAGGACTTACTAGTACCATCTTATTAATTTCTGATTGTTTTATATTTCAATTGTTTCTTTTTATCTCTGTTTGTACCTGCACTTGTAAATTGTGATTTTTTTCATGTTGGTATGCTCTGTTCCTCCACCACCACCTTTTTTTTTATCTTTTGTGCATCTGCCTTAGGTTTTTGCGAGGCTTAAATAAGATATCTCACTGATTAAAAATTCCATTTTAAACTGATATCAAATTAACTTTGATCATCTACAAAATTTTCACCCCTTTACTCCCTCGTCATATACTGATGTCATCATTTACTTATTTTCTTACTGTGTATTTATTAACATATTGTAATAGCTATAAATATTTGTAATACTCTTTTCCTTGACTTTTGTACTATCATTAAGGGGTTAATACACCTTACTATTATAGATGTAGAGTGTTCTGAGTATTATTTATCTTTACTGGTGTGTTGCATACTTTTGTGTTCTTTTATTTCATTGATAAGCATCTTTACATTTCAGCTTCAAGAACTCCTTTCAGCATTTCTTGCAAGGCATGTCTACTGGCTATAAATTCTCTCAGCTTTTGTTTGTTTAGGAAAGCCCTTATTTCCCCCCTTCATATCTAAAGGATAACTCTGCTGGATATAGTATCCCTAGCTGACTTTTTTTCTTTCAGCACTTTGAATACGTCATTGTACTCTGCTGGCCCATAAGGTCTCGACTGAGAAATCTGCTAATAGCCTAATGTGGGTTCCTTTGTAGGTTACAATTTTTTTCGTCAGCTGCTTTTAGAATTCTTTCCCTATCACTGATTTTTGACAGTTTCATTATATGTGTCTTGGAGGAGTTCTTTTTGCATTGAGATAATAGAATTTTCTGTTAGGTTTGTGAGCTTGGATGTCCAATTCTCTCCCTAGGTTTGGGAAGTTCACTGCTATTATTCCTTTAACTAAATTTTCTGCTTCGATCTTGGTCTCTTCTCCTTCATGGATTCAGATTATTACATTTGTTCTTTGAAAGGAGTCCAATAGATCATGTATGCTTTCTTTGCTTTTTTTCAAGTTTCTTTCTCTGTTATCCTCTAACAGTTGTTATTTCTCAAATTTCTTATCCTCTACCTCATTTATTTTATCTTTCATTTGCTCTACTTTACTGCAAATGTTCTCTATCGCATTTTTCTTTTCATTCATTGAGTTCTTCTGCTGCAGTGTACCTGTTTTTTTAATGATTTCTATCTTTTTGCTAAAAATCTCATTTTTATTTTTTTCAATATTTCATTGAATTATACTTTTAGGTTATTCCGTGGTTTGTTGAGTTTCTTTAAAAGAGTTATTTTGGATTCCTTATCAGCTATATCACAAAATTCAGACTTTGGTCTCAGTTATTGGGGCATTATTATATTCTTTTTGTGATGGCATGTTTCCTTGATTTATCATGTTTCTTGCAGTTTGTGTTGCGGCTTTCACATTTGAAGTAGCAGACACATCAAATCTTTGCTAGTTGCCTACAGATGGGACATTTTGTTTAATGGTTTTATTATTTGGGGTTTTCTCTGTCTTTGCATGGTTTCATCTGTTCCAGTCTTCTTGCTCCCTCTTGTGGCAGAATTCTTAAGCTTTTATGTCTTGTCTCATTTTTTTAATTATAATTAATTTTATTAAGTTTATTGGGGTGATATTGGTTAGTAAAATTGTATAAGTTTAAAGTACACTTTTCTATAGTACATCACCTATATGTAGCTTGAGCTGAAGGCCTGTTTCCTAGGCTACAAGAAAAGGACTTGTCTCATTCTTAACAATTCACCAAGCTGTCTACTAGAAACCTCTTTTTTGTTTTTCAGAATGTGGCTCGACAGCTCAGTTTTGTGGTTTTTCCCTTGCCCGATGACCTTGGCCTGTTTTATGAGGGTATTTGCTGTCTACCAGAGCTCTTTTGTCACTGCACTCAGAAGCATGCACAAGGAGCTGGCAGCAGAGTGAGAGGAAGTGTGAGTTTAGCACTCACTTGGGGTGTTAGGGGTGCCTGTGAAACTGGTAGGAAGTTTCTCCAGGTGTGATACTCCCAGAGGCTTGTGGGTAAACTTCTTGCTGCGTGCAATCCTTTTAATGCCTTTTGAAATTCTTATCCACTTCTTTCCCAGTCTCCTTCCTCCCCCATGTCATGGAAGTCCGGCCTAAGTATTCTCGCTGCTGCTATTGAGAAATGGGTTTCTCAAGCTACAACCCACACCAGTGGGGTAGCCGGGCACTCACTCAGAGCTATCTTTGTCCCACATAGGAGAGGTCACTGCCACCAGATAAATCATTCTTAAGTAGTGCTTTCTTGGGAAAGGAGGAGGAGCAGCGCTGGGAAAGTTTGTATTACCATCACCTCTGCTGCTGCTTGCAAACTCATATTTATTTAATTTATTTCTTATTTTTGTTATAAAAGCATACTGGAGTCCCTCTTTAGGAGGTCAGGGTTCCTGTACATTTTCTCTGGGGGATGCATATCATCCCTGGTCAGTACTCTTTAGTTTTTTTCCTAACCATGTCAAGAGTTGTCTGGGTAGTGTTTCTGATTCTGCTGGTTCTGTAGTCCGTGCCAATGTCTGTCCACATGTTACTGGATGCACAGGTGGAAGAGACTCATCCTGGGTCCCTTGGTGTATGGTGCTAGACCTCAGAACACCCACAAAGGTACTTTTATTTGTGGATGAATATCTCGTGTCACCATGATGCTGATATCACTCCTTGTTTCTTTTGCTGTGCAGAAGCTTTTTAGTTTGATGGAGTCCCACTTGTTGGTTTTTACTTTTGTTGCTTGTGATGGATTATTATATTCTCAAATGTTTGTGGTTGTAAAATATAGTGGCTTATAAAATAAGAAATAGCATCTTGATTGTTGTCACCAGAGCAATATTAAATGTACTATGTATTGCAAATATAGAATTACAATATTTATAAATGTTACAAATTGCTTTAAACTGACATCTTTAAATCTGGTTCAGAAAATAATTTTTTATAGTGTTGCTAAGCCAACAATTTTTCTTCTTTTTTCTTCTTTATCCTTCTTTCTTCTCTCCCTTTCTCCCTTTCTCTTTTCTGTCCTTTGTTCAAATTGCTTCTGTTACCCACATAAAATCATTATTCAAAAAAGTAATAGAATAAATGTTTCCTTTTCATGAAACAATCTGCTAGTCAACTAGAGACAGATAGTTTGAGTTATACTGTTTTTATCTCATACCAAATATTTGTGAAAACTATTTTCTTTAAAAATTGATGTGTACACTTCTCAGTATAATCTGCAAAAGTAACAAATGTATTTATTCTTTAAAAAGCTCAAACACTAAGTTTATAGTAAATTAATGCAAATAGGCTCAAACATTACCAAAGTCAAGTCATTTTACGGTTCTGATTGGTTATAAATGTAATTAGCAGTAATAAAGACAAACTAAAGAGTTGTTGCAATAATTATAACAGGAAAATTACAGTAAAAACTGTTTCCTAAAACATGATTTCATTGAAAGTTCTGTTTAAGAACTTGTTAAATAAGGGAAGTAGAGTATCAAAAGTTCCTTTGGTTATAATAGATGGCATAAAAATCCTAGGCCATTAAAGAAAATGTTACCTAAATAATAATATGTCCCTTTTTTTCTCATAACATTTCCACTTATTCATTATACTGTTATAGGTTTAGCCTAGAGGAAAAACTGTTGCTAATATATTAAAATTGAGATTCATCTAAGATACTTAAGAATCATTCTCCAAGAATGAATTTCACGCTTGGTACTGAACCAAAGACCGAATATTTTGGTTTATATAGAGGCTATGACCTCAAAGCTTACACCTGGCTTATTCTTTGGGCTTCTGCTCTAAATATCCAAGAGTATATTTTCTGTTCATAAAATAATATGGTGACATATAACTGCATCCTGTTTTTTAATGGTATGCGTGTACTGACATACAGTCTAAGCAAAATGTAAAAGGAAAGATTGCTTATACATTTAACATATCTACATACATTGCATTCATGCATGTAAATTCATGTTTTTAAAAATTATACAGAAATATTTTCTAAACATTTCACAGGATGGTTGCTAAGCTTACATCGCAGTGCAAAGAAAGCATGTATGTATTCTCAGTTAAGTATTGGTGAGGTCATTGTGTGGTTGATCACAACGTATATGGCACAAGTAGGAAACTAACATGTATACTATAGGCACCCTAAGGGAGTATCGTAACACATTTACCATGAAGAATAGTAAGTACATTATTCTTCTTGCCATTTTATACAGACCGGTAGTGAAGTTTATGAAAATGTCATCTCTCTCGTATCTGTGAAAATCCATAATAGTAGCTCATGAACTCTGTTTGGCTGAGTAATAGCAGTTTCAATTACTTGCCTCTTAAATGTCAAATGTCAAGTCTGAACAGTCAAACTTTCAAACTGTCAAAATATATATCATAGACATTTCTTTTTAATCATTATTAAAAAGTGTGTAGCTATAGCACAGCAATTCTCTTCATAGGGCTAAACTATTTCTTCATACTGAGTAATAACATTTTTCAGAGTGAAAGTTGCTGAAATGAATTTTGTACTTAAATGTAATTTTTCTAGGATTGGTGCAAGGAAGAATCTCAAATCTAGTGGTACATTTAGTTATTGATTTAGTATTTTTTTCTACACAAATGAAGAAGTTGGGAAGTATTCACTTAGTTGATATTGCAAGAGGAAATTAAAGACTAGAAAAATTATTCAGCCTATAAGCAAATTTCCCAATGCAGCACCCATTATGTCCAAGATATGACATGGCTCATGGCTCGGATGATATTTATGTGAAAAGAAATGGTATGAACATCTGGCTTGTTTTAGGTTAGACCAAAGTTCTGTTAGGCCCTAAGAATTTGAGCTGAGTTCAGTTTCACTGCCCAATGGGTCTTCTTCAATTTTCATATTTCTGAGCTAAAACATGACAATATTTCATTGTTTTATATATTAGGAGACATAACAATGGAGAGAATTAAGAAAGAGTTGGGATTCTTTTGCCTTTTTCTTTTTTACTAGCTGTGAATTTTAGAGCTGCATTATTGTCATTAAATTTTTTAGCAATTATGAGCACATAATATATGTGGGATTATGTGTAGAGTGTGGTTGCTGTCAAAGATATAGAATATCTCCTCAATAAACTCCCTATCTCCAGGCAAATAACCACTTTGATCAGAATTACTTGTGTGAATAGCATGTAATAAGTTATAAGAATATACCCAGTGCAACAAACTACTTTCTGGAATATAACCATCAGAGAATATTGAGAATAAAATCACCACTGCCAGGAGAGCCAAGGATAGACACTACTTAATAGTAACAGACCTCTATTATGATTACCAGGAGTGGGCCAGACTTGGAAACTTGTAAATGAACATTTGTAGATTGTTAATGTCCATGTTATGAGAACTATGCCCAAGGCCAGAATATTTAACTTTAATCCTATCATTAGATGCTCAATCAAATGGCTTTCATTACACTTTGATTCCAAAAGTGCTAGTTCTTCATTTCTCTGTCTCTTAATTCATCTTCTTGTCCTGCTTGCTCAGGAAGTTATGTTATAATGCACAATGTATGACATTCTTTTTACTATAGCTCTGATTATAATTGTAATTCTGTTAGCTGAGATTTATGAACAGTGATCAGAATAGTGTTCAGGGTGAAAAGATGAATTAGCAAATGCATTTTTAAAAAGACATCAATAAAAGTTCTATAATTGTGAAGTTAAATTAAATGTAATTAATATATTTGACATTATCTATTTTTTCATATTACAGAGGAAAGTCCTTGGGTATCTGTAGCTTTTACAACTAAGATATTGACTAGATCTAAAACAGTAACTGTTAGTTATAGAAATTTCCCATTGTTAAAGTGTTACAAGAGTTTTCTAGAAACATTTTTGTGTGTCAATCCTAGGTTAACCCCTTATTTAAAAAGTATCAGTGGGGTGAAAATGGTCAGGACATTTAGATACTTATTCTCAAGTATCTTCTTTGATTTTCTGGAATTCTTTGTTTCTGTTTTTCAATTGACCATGGTTAAAGAAATAAGTAAACAAATATATAGATGCATGTAATATATCTAGCACAAATCCATTTTTCCTTTTCATGCATTCCCATAAAAAAGAAGATGAATTAGACCACACAAGAATACCAGTGATTACTCAAATAATAGATATGAAATTCATATATTTCTTTCCTCAGGACAGTTTCATACTCAGGTAACCTATCTTACACATAGAATCTCAAAAGTCATGCAATCAGATTTATATCAAATGACTTTTATTTACTTATTTAAAGTAACTAACTCACCGTACAGTTCAGTCTGTTTAGAAAACCAAGAGAACCATTAATAAGATTATTAACACTTTCTTATTAAATGAAACAAATTTCACTACAAATGGGGCTACTTCAAATCTTATATTTCTGAGCTACAATATGAAAATATCTCATTGATTTAAACAAAATTATTTTTAGGCAATTATTAAGCAAGTAATTCAGCAAATTGTTAAGCAAACTAGCCTTCATAATATTATTGGCTCCTCATGCTTGAACAGATTTGAAGCATAATCACAAAACCGATTTTTTTACCACTTTAATCAATCAATTTTACTTGTGTACACTGGACAGTCTCGAAATTATCCAAGTATCCACATGTGTCAAACTTTATTTCCTTAAATCAGTCTCACGAGCTTACTGTCAAGAGAAAGTAAGAGGCCTTGGGGGCGAAGATCCAAGATGGCGGATTAGGTAAATGCTGTGCCTGCTGCCTCCCGAGATCACATTAAAATTACAACTGAATTATAGAGCAATCAACCTCAAGAATCACTTGAAGACTAGCTGAACAGAACACCTATATAACTAAGGAAATGAAGAAGAGATCATGTTAAGACTGGTAAGAGAGATGAAGACACAAAACAGTCTGACCCCAAAGCCACAGGTAGTGGTTGAGCACTGGGAGGAACACCTCAGTGGTGGAAGTCCCCCCTGAAGAATGAGTGTCACAGCCCCACACTGGGCTTCCCAGCCCAGGGGTCCTGAACTGGGAAGAGGAGTCTCCACAACATCTGGCTACAAAAAACAGTGGTGATTTTGACCATCCTGGTGAGACAGAAGGCAGCTGGAAACCCAGATGTCCTCTTAAAGAGCCCACACACAGACTCACTATCCTGCAGGCACTCACCCTGGGCTCCAGTGGAGAGGCAGTAACTCAAGCAGTGAAACAATCCTCCAATCTATGTCCCATAGTTTCCCTGGTGTTCCTGAAAAAGTGATGGACATCTCAGACACATAAGGGCAGAAAGACTTTCCAGGCTGAGACACTTGCTTCTTGCAGGATCCCTTTGCCCATGACTCCTAAGAATCTCTCCATGAGGGAGGATCCCACTATAACAAAGAGTCTGGCCCAGGGAGCTTTGTTCAGCCTCCGCAGGCCAAGAATTTCCTGTCAAAATAAGCATCAAGCCCTACAAGCCTGAAACTCCCTTCCCCTCCTGGGAGACAAACTGGTGGGCAGGCACAAAGGTCCAGAAAGACCCAACCACAGTGGGTGGCCATTCCCAGAAAGTCTCTTTGTCTTCATGGGCCCAAGACTACTCTCTTCCACCCAGAGACCTAGGGGAAGCTGTAAGGCACTGTTAGTAATATCCTGCACAATGATAGCTTTCCCAAAGAAACCACTTCATCCTAGGAGACCTCTGATTCCCTTTTCCCACTGAGTGATACCCAGTGGCTTGGCCTGAGGAAAGCCCTCTGCCCCTTTAGACATCACTAGCAAAGACAGTAAGAGCCCCTGTAGCATCAGATAAACTGATCAATATAAAATAATGCCACAAAGTCTCTGAAAATTAATAAGTCCCTGAAATCAGTCTAGAAAAGTAGACCAGAACCTGCATGTTTAACAAATAGTGAAGATCTAATGAAATAAAAGATGTAAATAGGACACAGAGTCTCTGTTACATATGGAAGAAATATCCAATTGAAAATCACTGATCATACTGCGAATCAAGAAAATTACAACTTAAATGAGAAAGGACAATTAACTGATGCCAACATTGAGATTAATCAGCTATTGATAATTGTTGAATTATCGACAATTTTAAAGACAGTCATTGTAAAAATACCTCGACAATAAATTACAAATTCTCTTGAAATAAATGAAAAATAGAATATTTTTGAAAAGAAATAGAAGTTCTAAAAAAAAAAGAAAATTATAGAACAAAAATAATGTCACAGAGGAAACTCTCTGGATGGACTGTAGGAAGGAGTCAGTGAAATTGAGAACAAATGAATAGAATTCACCAAGTCTAAACAACAGAGAGAAAACAGACAAAAAAAGGAACAGAGCATCAGCATCAGTTTCCTGTGGGACAATAACAAAAGATCCAATATTTAAATCATTGGAGTCCCAAAAAGTAGAGAAAAAGAAGGGCTGCAAGAGAACACAGAGAAATAATGATTTCAAACATCACAACATTGGTGAAATAGCAGTAACTTACAGATTCAAAAGAATGAATGAACTCTGATAAGATAAAGAAAAAAAACCGCTTATAAAAATTAAAGTTCTGAAAGAAAACTAAAGACAAAAAGAAAAAAAAAGTCTTGAAAGCAGACAGAAAATAAATGATTCATTACTGATAGAGAAAACCAATTCCAATGACAGTGGATTTTTTCATAACTCATGGAGGCAAAAAATAAAGTTTCATGTCTTGAAATGCTGAAGAAAAAAAAAAAAACCTATCAACAAACAACAAGTGTTGGCGAGGACGTGGAGAAAAGGGAACCCTATGGAAAACAGTATGGAGGTTCCTCAAAAAAACTAAAAATACATCTACCATACTACTGAGCAATGCCACTTCTGGGTATTATCTGAAAATAATGAAAATACTAATTCAAAAATATATGTACGCTGCTATGTTCAATGCAGCATTATTTATAATAGCCAAGATATGGTAGCAACCTAGGTGTCCAACTATAGCTGAATCGATAAAGAAGATATATACTGGGGTGCCAAAAAAATGTATACGCATTTTAAGAGATTATCTACGTTTAAGCAGTAGTTTGCTGTAATCTGAAGTGTCTAATCAAAACAAACAATCAAACCAAACCAAACAAAAACAGACTGGTAGACACAAAGAAGAAACTGATGATTGCCAGAGGAGGGGGTTTGGAGGGATGGGTGAAAAAGGTGAAGGGGAATATAGTTAATAGATGTGAGATAAATTTGCAAGGTGACAGATAGTTACTACACTTAATGTGGTGAGCATATCTTAAGACTTGTATAAATGTCATATCACTACATTGTACACCTGAAACTAATATAATATTGTATACTAACTATAATTAAATATATATATATATATATATATATGAAAAAATTATGAAAAATTTGTTAATCCTGAATCTCATATCCAGTGAAACTATCCTTTGGGAATGAAAGAGAAATAAAAACATTAGATTAGGGAAAACTGAAATAATTGTCTCTAGCATACCTACCCTTAAAGGCTAAAGAAAGTCTGTCAAACAGAAAGAAAATTATAAAAGTAATAATCTTGGATCATCAGGAAGGAAGAAGAATGGGAAAAGTGAAAATGTAGATATATAAAAGGACTATTGTTTTTCTCATGAGTTGTATAAATCATATCAAGTCAATGATATTTGAAAGTAGGGATGGTTAAAAAACCTAAATGGAAGTGATATTTCCATAATTAAAGTAGTAAAATTTTGGTATCGGTAGATTAAATTATATGTTTATATTTTAATGCCCAGAGCAACCACTATGAAAAGTATACAGAGATACACACTCAAAAACATGATAAATAAATGAAGAAGAAATAAAGAAAAATAATGATGCTGAAATGAACATTTGAGAGGAACTCTCTGCAGATCTTCAGAGTTCTCTTTGTGTACAGCTCTCTCTCTTTAATACTCTGTCCTGCGAACTCTAGTAGCCTTGATACCTTCAGATTCGCAGTTCTGTCTACTCAATTCATGGAGATCACAGGCTTCACCTGGACTCTTTCTCCCTGTACCATGGCCTGTATGATCTATCCAGGCAGTCTGTTCAGCATTCATTAGATTTAACTCATTTGTTTCCCAGTGCTAAGGAATAACTCCTTTGTTGCCTGATGTCCAGAGTCTTGAGAGCCATTGTTTCATGTATTTTTTTCCTGGTTTTTTAGTTGTTTGAGGAGGGTAAATTAATCTGTTCCCTGTTTTAAAAAAAATGGCAAGACCTCTGCTGCGTTACCAGTGTTTCTCACTGAAATCCCTTAAGAAAATTAAACTGAGAGCCTATATTAGACAGCAAAGCAAAAAGTTATTTTACTTTTACTTTAGTGGTAAAACTTTAAATTTTAAAACGTTACTCTTTTCTTTGTGAATTATCTTTAAATATATTTTGTTTAATGTTTTCATGGTTGAAAAAAATTTTGAATGTATTTTAATTGATGTATGGATGGTTTTATTACTAGATTTTTAATTAACGCAGAATGTCAAGTGGTGTTTTTGCTTTGTTTTCATTATTGCTCCAACCCAATCAACAGTCTTTCATTCAAAAGAATAGTTCATTTCAACTTTTAATGAATATTTGTAAATGGTGCGTTATTAGGTAGAGCACAGAAAGGCCCCGCCTAATTAAACTGTAACCACCACCATTTATAGATAATTTATAATAAGCTAATATATATATATTTAAAGCCATGTCACCTGAACACAGTACAGATATTAAAATAAATGTAAAATTATGAACATGTGCTTTCCTGTTGCTTTTTGAAGATAACTGATGGAAAGTTGGCTATAGTTATAAGGTTGCATCTTACTCATTTAGTAAGGATTGAGTAAATATGAACTGCTTCTATGACCTTTGATGAAACATATGAACATTATTCATGGTGGAAGAAGGCAAAACCATATGGCACATCGTCTGTTGAGTGTATTTGTGATCAACAATGCTCAGAGTCATATCCTTAGTAAATCACATCATGCTGTTAATTATTCAGAAACTAAGTAGCTAATATGAATTAGTAATCTCACTCCAATGTCCAGTAGAACTTTGTTTGTTTCACAGAATTACCTCATCGACCTTCCTTGACTGATGATTGATGATCAGCTATGAGGTTAAAACTGACTAAATGAGAGAGATTTAAACAACTTTATGTATGGTGTTCTTAGAATAGTATTAAGGCTATAAAAAATAATATACTGACTTATTGCACATACCAAACCCAGCAATAAGAAAATGTCATTAGCTAATTGTGAATTTTTCCATCTCTAAATTCACTTAAAGATATAACCTTTAATTTCTGACTTACAGATTTTAATTACTTTTAATTACCTAATTTTGTTCCATTTATAACATTTACGGCCAAGACAAAATAGACAAATGATTTAATTTTTTTTAAAAGTCTTTAAGCAGTAATTATGTTTGAACGTGACCATGAAAATAATCAGCACTCTACTTTTTCACCTAAAAATGATATGAATTAGCTTATTAAAACATTCACCTGTACCTAAGATATAAAAACTAAGTAACTACTTTTGAGAGATACTAGTTACTGGAGAGCATTGTCTCACTGATTATAAACACAATAACCTGATGATTTAGGGAATTCCAACATGAATAACTGAAAAATAGAAAAACAAAGCTTTTACATAGACATTTATTATTTTTATTAGTTTATATGTGGTTTATTCCTTCATTCATCTATATGCACATGTACATTTATTCATTGAGCATTTATTAATCCCTTCATTACAAGGCATTATTGTATCCACTGGGGATTCAAAAAAATAGACACAATGTTCACAGTCTAGTGAAGGAAACTCAAATTACGGTACTTTGAAGCCTAATGTAGGTATAAGAGCAGAGTAATATCAAAATATTGTGGGAACATAAAGAAAGGTTAGCTGAATTCTGACTGGGCAAATCTAAGGAAGAGTTCACACAGGAGTTAGCATTTGATGTACCTACATAAATGAGTAGATTCTCCAAGTAGAGAATGGAGGGAAATGCAATTTAGGCAAAATAAATAGCATTGGAATTGGTAGGGAATCATGAAAATTTGGGATGCAAATGAAGAAAAATAAGTAGTCATTTGTCATTCTGGTTCAAATATCCTTAGTCAGTAAGGTTAAGAGAGATAAAATATTGCCTACTCATGGAATGGGGAAAAAGCAAACAAACATGCATTTAGAAAATAGTCTAGACTCTGAAATGAGCCATTCAAAAATACATGCTCAAGATTTCTTAGATGTAAAGGTGATTTCAGATGCTTCCTAAATAGCTACATCAAAATAATAATGGTAGAAATACAGAGGATTTTTGAAAGGCTATGTACTAGTCCTCAGTATTTTGAGGTTAAAAATCGTACATAGGATGCATTCCTTTTTCTAAGATTTCTTCTACTACAAAGCTTGACTGGTCTGCCATAGCTAAAATACCATAGGCTGGGTGGCTTCAGCAACAGACATTTTCTCACAGTTCTAGAGGCTGAGAGGTCCAAGATGAAGGTGCTGGCCAATTCAGTTTCTTGTGAGGTCCCTCTTCCTGGAGAGAGAGAGAGAGAGAGAGAGAGAGAGAGAGAGAGAGAGAGAGAGAAACACAAGCTCTTTGATGTCTCTTCCTATAAGCACAGTAATCTCTTTAAACTAAGGCCCCACCATCATCCAACCCTGCTTACTTCCCAAAGGCCCCATCTCCAAATGCCATCACATTGGGAGTTAGAGTCTCAACATATGGATTTTGGAGGAACACAGATATTCACTCCATAACAACTGATGACCTGATATTGGGTTGTTGGAAAAGTCATGACACATGTTTGCAACAGATGGTGCTAGTTCCTTTTTGACAGTACTAGAGTCATTCGTATCTTTGTTATTGCTATGTCATTTGACAGCTGACAATTCTAGCTTCATTTTTAAAAAAGTTGAGCGATTTGGTTGAGTTCTGGAGATTTTACAACAAGTTGAAGATGGAAGACCAAACTGAGCATTTTTGCCATATTTTACTGTTTTACTTCCATAAAGACAAGAATGCACATTAAGCTTGTAAAAAGTTGCATAAAGTTTATGGTGACAATGCTCTACAAGAACGTCAGTGCCAACGATGGTTCATGAAGTTCCATGCTGGTGATTTTGATCTCAATGGCGCTCCTCCATCAGGGAGACCCACCGAAGTTGATGACGACAAAATAAAGGGATTGATCCAGTCAAACCCACGTTACACAACACGAGAGATTGAAGAATCATTGAACATCCATCATTCAAGCATTCACAACCACCTAAAGAAGCTGGGATATGTAAGCAAGCTCAATATTTGGGCTCCACATGAACTCAAAGAAGTTCATTTGACAGCATGTATAAACACCTGCAATATGCTCATTAAACGTGAGGAAAATGATCCTTTTTTGAAGCGACTAATAACTGGTAATGAGAAGTGGATTGTTTATAACAATGTGGTGTGCAAACAATCTTGGTCCCGACATGATGATTCACTTCAAACGACATCGAAAGCAGACATTCATCAGAGGAAGGGTAGGCTTTCAGTGTGGTGGGATTTTAAAGGCGGTGTGTTTTTCGAGCTCCTACCAAGGAACCAAACAATCAATTCAAATGTGTACTGTAGGCAACTGGACAGTGAACGAATCCATCATTTAGAAATGTCCAGAGCTTGTTAATTGTAAAGGAGTTGTGTTCCATCACAACAATGCGAGACCACACACAAGTTTGATCACCTGTCAGAAATTATTGGAGCTTGGATGGGATGTGTTGCCACACCCATCATACTCATCTGACCTTGCACTGTCAGACTTCCACTTGTTTGGCTCTCTTCAAAACTCCTTGTGTGGTATTACATCCAATTCAGATGAGGCTGTACATCAGCACCTTGTTCAGTTTTTTGCAAATAAAGACTGGTCCTTCAATGGACGAGGAATTATGAAGCTCACTGAAAGATGGTAAAAGGCTATTGAACAAAACAGGTAATATATCATTGATTGATCTTTGTTAGTTATATAAGTAAACGACGTTTGAAAAACATAGACAAAATACGTCATGACTTTTCCGACAACCCAATATATTGTATCTGGATTAGTATCAGAAACCATTAACATGATTTATAGACATGTTTATATATGCATGTACACACATATGTACACACAGATGTGAGTGTATGCAATTTTTCTTTTGAGTGTCCAGAACTGTCATCATCTTCTCAAAAAGACAAGTGACTCAAAAGTATAGAAAGCACTGTAATATAAGACTTTCGCTTGTATTCTGTGAAGAGCTAACTGTAACATAACTGAAATTAATGAACACTTAGAATTATCATATTCTGTTCTCCCGTAGTCCATCCAGCTAGCTGCATCTCATCCCTCAAGTCTGAGCTAAATGTCACATCTTCAGATGGGCCTTTTCTAATCACTCAAAATGAAATATTTTCCTCTTGTTCTTTATTTTAGTGATTCATTAATTTCCTTCATGGTACATAATCCACACTTTGAAGTCTTGTATTTACGTTTTGGCATGTTTTGTTTTAGCACTGTTCTTGAAAGCAGTGTTTATCTTCTTTACTCTTGTATCTATGGTGTCAGCATATAGTAGTTACCATACACATTTTTAAAATTAACTTATAAGACAATAAATGAATGAAGAAAAGAAATGGTTAGGACTTTACACAACTGATTATGTTTCTTTGACTTCAATTATTTCTTTGACTTCAATTATCTCTCTTTCTTCTTATAGTAATCCAATTAGACATATATTACACCATAGATATTGTGGTAATCCAATTAGGTAATCCAATTAGGCATGTATTACATCATAGATATTGTCCCACAGTTCTTAGATGTTCTGTTCTATTTTTTTTCTTTTTCTAGTTTTTTGTTTTTCTTTTTTCTCTTGGCATCTCAATTGGTAAGTTTATACTGGAATGGTGAAGAGTTCCTTTCCTCCATGTGGGGAAAAGTTTTAGTATTGCCCTCTATGCAAGTCTTTCTCTGGGGAGTAGGCTTTTGTTATGGGGAATGATCTAGTAATGTTCTACAATGTGAACTCTCCCCACCCTCCTCTAGGAAACTGAGGGAATCTTCTTCTGATCCTTGCTGTGAGAAACTAGTGAAGTCCCTCAAAGAAAATGACTGGGAAAGTAATGGAGTGGTGAGGCCTGTTCAGATTGGGACCCCCAGAAATTTCTCACTCTCTGCTAGTCCAGCAACCAATGCCCAGGAATTAACTACAATTACTAGTCAAGTAATTATGATCTCTAGAAGCTTCTGCTGTAGGTAAGCAAAGGCTTGGATGCTTTATCCCTCTGGATGAGCTTTTTTCTCCATGTTTCAAAGTGGCAGTTTGCCTTGCAAACTCAGTTTTCTAATGGGTACAAGAAAAGTTTTTGATTTTTTGTTTGTTCAATTTTTATTTATTTATTTATTTATTTATTTATTTATTTATTTATTTATTTATTTATTTATTTTTACTACAGACAAAAGGAATGGCTTCTTATGTCTTTACATGTCAGAGCAGAAACCAGAAGTCTAGGTTCACTACTTTTAATTTGATTTGTCCATTGGCCCATCTAATGTATGACAACACAGCCATGTCTTCCTCCTGTTTGTCCTAACTATACTAAGAAATCTTAACATTTAGTGATCACTAATAAATTGTTTTTCTCCTAGATCTTTATCTTGTTGTCTGTGTCAAAGTGAAAAAAACAGAGTTGTAAGGTAGCTTCCTCTGGGGCAACTGGTAGATTAATTTAGCTCTGCAATAGTTTCTCTATCATTATTGGTTGTAGGCCACACGTATTTTCCCATGTCAATTGCCGTCATATACTCTGAAAATTCCTCTATGGGGTTCATTTCCACAGTAGTAGCCTAATAATTAAATCATTGATGATGGTGAAAGTATTGACAGATTAGTGGAAATAGTAAAAAAAAAATATGCTTGATGAACACTTTAACAATAATCAATAGTTCTAAACATTTTTTTTCATGAATGAATTACTAGAGTAGCAAGAATTTGATCATTCCCATGATCACAGTATTTTTCTTTAAGTAGTCAATTTCTGCATAGGAACATTTCTTCATAAGATAATAAGATGGTATTAAAGTAGAAAAATAAGAATTTTATCATATCAAAAAAACAAACCACAAACAAAAAGTATACAACCAAGTATATATTTCTCATGTGGAAACCAGAATATTTCTTTTTGCGTGGTATCATCTAGTCCTCTACCAGCAAAAATTTTACTATTATTGGAACACTTTCTGACATACTTATATGTGAGCTGAGCCAAGTCCTTAATTATAGGCTATTTCTCTTCAGAAGCATAAGAGAACCTGACAGAAAAACCTTTTTTTTTTCCCCCCCAGATAGGCTGTTTAAGGAGAAGTATTTTAGCTTGCCAAAATGATAGGACAAATGGGCTATTGCAAGGTTGAATGAATTTTTTGCTTTTCAACATATGCCTATAGTGGTAATCACTGAAGGGGGGGGAGGGTCCTTAGTGAAACATATAACTATTGCCAAATAAAAAGCAAATCCAGTCTTAGGTAAAGAGATACTTTTTTTCAACAAACTATTGCATAAAAGAAACAGGAATTATTGCAATAGTTGGAAAAGGACTGTGAACATCAAGCCTCTCAAAGTTAGACACAAAGGTCTTGTCCCTTTTTTATTTAGTATTTTTACTGAGGTATATTTGACAATTAAGAATTGTATATACACAGTGTGACAATTAAGTTTGCGAACTTGTTGCAACGAAGTTGCTACCCTTTGTTGATATCAGAGGGATTATTCATTATGAATTTGTACCAACTGGACAAACAGTTAACCAAGTTTACTATTTGGAAGTGCTGAAAAGGCTGCTTGAAAAAGTTAAATGACCTGAACTTTTTGCCAACAATTCATGGCTCTTGCATCACAACAATGCACCAGCTCACACAGCACTGCCTGTGAGGGAGTTTCTATCCAGTAAACAAGTAACTATTGGAACACCCTCCCTACTCACCTGATCTGGTCCCCAATGACTTCTTTCTTTACCTGTAGATAAAGGAAATATTGAAAGCAAAACATTTTGATGACATTCAGGACATCAAGAGTAATAAGACAACAGCTCTGATGGCCATCCAGAAAAAGATTTCCAAAATTGCTTTGAAGGGTGGACTAGATACTACTGTCAGCGCATAGCTTCCCAAGGGGAGTACCTCGAAGGTGACCATAATGATAGTCAGCAATAAGGTATGTTCGCACTGTTTTTAGGATGAGTTCACAAACTTCATTGTCAGACCTCATATACCGCTAATGAAAGATGAATACAAGTCATGTGTATACATTTTTTTGGCACCCCTGGTATGAATGAAATCATATGGTTCTCAACTTTTTCTGTCTGACTTATTTTGCTTAACATGATACTCTTTTTGCTGTCCTGATTGGATGTTTTCTGCTACCTTACCTTCCAAATTGCTGATTCGAACCTCTGCTTAACCTTAACTGCTGACTCCCCCTAATTTATTCTTTATTTCAGTTATTGTATTATTTATTTATGACTGGTTCTTTGTTATGTTTTCTATTTCCATTTTTGTTTCCGACCTCTTTGTTGAAGTTCTCACTGAGATCTTTGCACATCCTTGTTACCAGTGTTCTGAACTCTGTATCTGGTATATTGCTTGTCTCCATTTTGTTAAGTTTTTTTCTGGATTTTTGTTCTGTTCTTCTTTTGAGGCCATATGTCTTTGTCTTCCCATTTTGGCTACCTCCCTCTGTTTGTTTCTGTGTATTATTGGGTTGTCGGAAAAGTCATGAGGTATTTTTCTATGTTTTTCTTTGCAAAAATGCATCATGACTTTTCCAACAACCCAATATATAGGACTGCTATGCCTCATGGCCTTAGCAGAGTGGCTCTACATATTAAGTGCCCTGTGGGGCCCAGTGACACCATCTCCCTGGTCACCTGATCTCGGTGCTCCAGGTGTGTCCCTTGTGTGGGTTGTATGTGCCCTTCTATTGTAGTTGAGCCTTGGTTGCTGTTTGCACATTAATGGGAGGGATTGACCCTCAGTTGTTTGGTTGTGAGGACTGGCCTTGACTACAGTGGAGCAGCTGTTGTTCATGGGCTGACCCTACAGAGCAGGATTCACTTTCTCAGGATTCTGGTGCCTGCCCAGTCTGCACTTTGGGTGTGTTGTCTGTAGAAGTAGGAAGTGGTGTTCCAGCATGGTCAGAAGCTGGCCACCAGTGTGCCGACATGGGACCTTCTGGGAGGGGCCCTGCCACAGGCCCAATTCAGCCTCTGCATGTACCCTTACGAGGGCCACCTGGCATGAGCCACAATGCAATCTGCAGATGTCTTCCACCCACACTGGGCTTGGATGTGCCTGGGGGAATCTAAACTGCACACTGAGGCCAGCTGCTGCTAGTGCCAGGCTTGGGGCTGCTTCCTTTGCAAGAGGTACAGGATATGCCATGGCCATATACTGCTTGTTTGGGGCTTGAGAACCTTTGAGAAATTATAGGGAAGTCTGCAGCATGAGCCAAGACAGGTTGTTTGTATGGAAGAGTCGCTGGAAGCAGCTTCGGTGGATCCTCAATTTGGGTGGGGATGGGCCTCAGAGAATCATCAGGGCAGGGTGAACAGTGTCAGCCAGGGATTGAGACTCAGATATGGTGGCCTCCTGTGTCTGCAAGCTGAGAGGGAGAGAGGGCTGAAAAAGAAACAATGGCTTCTACCAGCTCTTCTCTTTGGGAGAAAGCTGCTCCTCCAGCCCTTGTCCTGAAGCCAGAAAATTCAGTTCCTCCTATGTGTGTCTCTGGTGCTTTTTCTGCTGCTGCCCCAGTGCTGGAGCTCAGGTCAAGTAAGTCCATCAGTGAGTAAGCCCGTGTACAGGCAGGCCCTTTAAGAAGAATGTTTGGGACTTCAACTGCCCTCTGTCTCACTCAGCCACAATCTCCGCTGGTTTTCACAGCCAGAAGTTGTAGGGACTTCTCTTCCCAGCACTGGAATCCTGGGCTGGGGAGCCTGGTGTGGGGCTGGGACCCCTCGCTCTTAGGGGGGGAGCTCTGCAGCAGAGATATCCCTCCTGATTTTCACCTGCCACACGTGGGTATGGAGATCAGCCCTTTCCACTTCTCTGCACTCCTACTAGTCTCGACGTAGCTTCTTCTGTATATCCTTAGATATAGTACTTCTGTTCAGTTAGACTTCAGGCAATTCTCAGTGATGGTTGTTCTGTAGATTAGTTGTGATTTTGATATGATTGTGAGAGGATGCAAGGACAGCATTTATGTACTCCTACATCTTGACCATAAAATATTTTATTAACAATCTTGTTAAATGCTTTCCTTACCAAAAGCTTAACAGAGTGAGGAGAAATGATTATTTTTATACCTTAAATGTATGGAATAGCCCAGTAATTTAGATTCCATAACATTTTGATTTTCTCTGTTATTCCCTATGAACATGGTTGTGCTGGTTGAGATATTTTCTGTTAACCTGAGAGCTTTCACATAGTAAACAATGTATTTTGTAATAAGGAATCCTAAATTATATATCTGACAGTGTTTTGGTGTATGCTAAATACTTTCATTTACCCCATATTCTCATGAAAATATTTAGGTACAAAATTCTGGAATAAATAAGGTCCAAATAATTACTCTTTCTTTAATCTATCAGTGGCTATAATCATTTGGGGGGAAAAGTTATTGGGTATAGAGAACTCTTTCAAAGGGAACCGTGGAAAACAGGAATATTATCAACTGTTCAAAAAGTTTTCAATACCTTATCTCATCGATACTTGTTCTTGTTCATAGGTGCCTTCAAGTATTATATAATTGCTAATTATTCCATAATTATTTCTAGAATGAAATTTATTTGACTATGAAAACCATTAGTTAAATGACATAATCACAGACACACTGTGATTATCACAGTTAAAGGTGAAATTGTTTTATTTACTTTAAACACTAAAAACTGCTTCAGTTAATCTAGTTTGTGAATTTATTGTTTTCCAGTACAAAAATTGCCATCTGTCTTTGCTTTGAATATATATTTTTTAAACCAACATTTTTTAAAACCAAAACATTAATGTCAGGTCATGTAAATTATGACTTGGTAGGAAAGAGTGCTACAATAAAAATAAACCCACTATAATTCACTTTAATGCAATCCAGAAATTATTTTGCCAATTTTTTTCCTTTTATCGTGTGTATTCTCTAGAAATCTATTAGAGAAAGATTTTAACACATGGATGTTCAATAACATTTTCATTACTCTAGTATTGTGTTTCTAATTAGAAACTACTAATTACTACAAAAATTTCAGTCTAATTTTTCAAAAAGCCTATAATTATGATGCCTAATGATGGGAACAGTTCATTTATTAAAGTGAGACCTGATACCTATTTAGTTATAAATAAGTAATTGTGAGTGATCTAGATAGCAAGAGCAGCCTGTAATATTGTTTCTTAGTCTCCCTTTCACAAAACAAATTGCCTATATAGATTTGGATCTCATCATTAGAACACAGAATGAAGCAGTAACTTGTATTTCTTTCTGCTGTAATATGCATTAAGAATAAATTTTTTTTAATTATTGAAAAGTATAAAACCACCTGTCTTTTTGCTTCTTTTTCAAATCTTATACAAAGCAGAATAGAGACCACTGAAGGAGCAAATGCTTCAAAATATAAAATTGAAAAGTAATTGGTCAAATAATTGGGTGACTGCTAACTGACTTAGATATAAGGTTTCTTGCTTAGTTATAATGCATACTTATGAAAAACAAGGAATAGGGAAGGAGATTAAATTTGTGTATCTTATCTCTCTGTGGGCATTAAAGATCGTATTTAAAAAAAATGAAAACAAGGGCCGGCCAAGTGGCACATTGGTTAAGAGCTGGCTTGGGATGCCAGAGGGCCCCAGTTCGGATCCCACATATGAGGGCCAGTGACACTGCCCTCTACAGCTAAGATGCTGAACAACAGCTCAACCTGGAACTGGGCTGCCCTGAGCTGCAGCCCCTGCTGTAGTCAGTTGCCATGGGTTACCATGTGTAGCCAGCAGCCAGCGTGAGTGGCCAGCAACTGCAGTGAGCGGCGGTCCGGAAGCCTGCGACTGATCTACCTCGCTCAGGAAGAGCGCAATGATGGTGCCAACTTGGGCCAGTGAAGCAACATACTCCACAACTAGACTGAAGAACAAAAGGACAGCAACTTGTCTGTTCCCCTTCCCCCAACTCCCCAGTGCTGTTCCCCTCCCCCAATTCCCCAATAAAAAAAAAATCTTAAAAAAAAAAAGAAAACAAGAAAGAAAAAACTTCCTCAAGACTTTAAAAAAGTAGATACAAGTAACCTAAATCGTTTTGGGAAAAGATATTGCTTAATCCCAAGATAATAATATAGAATCCTAGAACTGAAAGTTGTCTCTGTTTCTAAAAAGAAGAATGATTTTTATTACAGCCAGAATATAATTTATTTTAAAGACAGTAAAAGAAGACCACATATCACCTTACATATGTGTCGGTGCTCTTTGTAATTTTTACCCCAAATATTTTATCTTTTATCACATTTATTTTGCATTCAAGACTGACCCCACCCCCATGGGTAGTTGAAGCCTCGTAGTTACTGGAGGAACATAATAATATGTAGCTTTTCAAGATGTATGGGATCAATATAAGTTCTTATAATCCTATAGACCCCTTCCTTAATTATGTATTAAGTCCTATCTTGTAATATCAACTACATCTTCACAAACATTTTTAACTACCTTATAATATTGTGAGGAAGCTCTAGAGACCATGGATAAGAGCTTCCCAACAAAGTAGATGTGCACATTTAAACAATAGCATTGACACCTGTACAAATATAGATGGTTAATTCATGGACACTTTCTGTTCTTTTATTCCCTGTTCTTTCTTGCTCTTTTCTCTGATCATTTGATATATATATATTTTTTTATTTAAAATATGTAATAATAATTTAAAATAATAAGGTAGACATTGATATATTATCCAAACAGCCCTTGGCTCTTTTCTTTTTGCCTGGTACAATTGGTTAACCTCATAGACTAGCCAGCAACAATTTAAGCTTTACCACAACCCAGGGAAATGAGAAACCAATAATGCCATTTTTGCTGATGAGACAATTGAGGCACAGGGATTTAAGTGTATGTCTATGGTCACAGAACTGATTAGTGCCAAAGTGGAAACAAAAACTCTTAATCTTTCCACTTCTAGCCTATTCTTTTATGCTACCTTCCTTGATTTATTATTTAATATAGGAATTATGACAAACTTTAGAATACTTATTGTGCCATTTAAACTTCCCCTTTATTTTGTTCTGTCTTGAATGGGGATGAGGAAAATTGATAATAAAAGGACTAAGTACAATAAAGGTAATATGAAATGTAATTTCTAACTCAAACATTTAAGATACCAAATATATAGAAAGTGATGAGATGAGAAAATGTATAAATGCATAATGATTTAAAATATTAAAATAAAGAAAAGCTTAATGATAAAGTTTTAAATAATGTTTGAAGAAATACCTTCTATTTTTCTTTATTTTCTGAAATAGTAGCTTGTCCTGACTTCAATGTATACATATTTACTTAAAATAAAATGATCGAGATATGATTCATAACTGTTCTCCTAATTATCAATATATTTGATTCTCACACTTATTAAATGTGCTATTAAAGATTTAGAATGTATACGATTGTTGTATCTCAGTGTCATAAAGTGTACAAATATTGTCATTATTTTAGATAACTGAAAAGAAAACATTGGACTTGTTCCTTTGGGGAAGGTTCAGTAGTGGATGATAAATAATAGGAATGTGGTATCATGAACAATCTAAAGGCCTTGATTTCTAGAAATCTTATAAGTTAATGATCCTTTCCTAATAAGAAGTGGCCCATAGGCCCAGCTGCAATAATTATTATATTTAGCTTAAATTCAGGAAGTATTTTTTCTTTAAAAAGTTGGCAAATGCCCCCACTGACCCATTTACTGAGGTGTGGGAGGCCCATGAGGTTGGTGAAGCATTGCAGAGATTTGTGTAAGACATATGTGACCACTGGGAGCCATTGGAGGAATAGTTTAGCATAGATTTTGTGAGCAATTTATTCAAGACCTTATTCTCATTCACACAAGACTGCTCACCAAGACACCTTTGATTCTCTGGAATCAAAAGGTGAGTAGCATGTGAATGGCATTTAGTGCTTAGGCAGTCTGTCCTCTCAAAATCCCCTATGTCCTAGTAGTTGATTAATATGGAGGAAAACCATAAAAAAATGTATGTACAGAGAGTGAGTGTTTTTAAAGAGTGGAGGAGACTGGGTCATTCCTGACCTAATTTAACTCATCTATTTTACAAATTATTTTTCTTCACCTTTAAAATTTTCATAAAACTGCTAGTGGTTTATATATATTTTTTAAAGATTTTTATTGGGGAATTGGGGGGATGGGAACAGTGCTGGGGAATTGGGGGAAGGGGAACAGACAAGTTGCTGTGGTTTTGTTCTTCAGTCTAGTTGTGGAGAACGTTGCTTCACTGGCCCAAGTTGGCACCATCATTGCGCTCTTCCCAGGCGAGGCAGATCAGTCACCGGCTTCTGGACGGCCGCTCACTGCGGCTGCTGGCCGCTCACGCTGGCTGCTGGCTACATACGGTAGCCCATGGCAACCCACTGCCACAGGGACTGCAGCCTACGTCGTCACCGGCGACTCACAGCAGCCCAGCTCCAGGTTGAGCTATTTATTGTTCAGCATCTTAGCTGTAGAGGGCAGTGTCACTGGCCCTCATATGTGGGATCCAAACCGGGGCCCTCTGGCGTCCCAAGCCAGTTCTTAACCATTGCGCCACTCGGCCGGCCCAGTGGTTTATATTTTAAAGCTACTAGACCTCAAACTGCAAACTAATAAATTTTCTAATGGAAAGACATAGACTTTTAGATGGCTTAATCCTAGGGCATACATTCCTGTATTTTACCAAATTACACTGTTTCCTACATCCTTTTGTTAACTAATTACAGCCTTGTTCCCCAAATCTGAATCCTACTGCTTTCCTAGATTAATATAAAAGAGAATAATCAAACTCTGCCTTGAGACCATGTTAATTCATGTTGTTTCTTGCTTACTTCTGTCATGCTAATATTCTAAATTTTTTTTTATAATAATTTTATGTGGACCTACTCTGTTTTGGACACTCTACTATGAACTGGGGTTCTCTAGATGAATTAGATATGGTCATTGCTTTCAAAACTCTGAGTCTAATAGGAGACAAACACATAGAAAATTGAAATATAATGTGATAAAATTGATATACAAAGGGCTCAGAGAGCACAGAAAATGGTATTCGTACATATGCTTGAGTGAAGGCAGTACCTGGGTTACCCCATGTAGAAGTCAATGCCTAAGCCCCCAAATAAAGAACAATTGGTGGTCATGAAAATGAAGGGAAGATCATTCTGTATAGGGAGAAGAGTGTACATGAAGGCATAGAGATATAAACAAAGGTTATGGTGTCAGACAACAGCTAACTGTTCAGTACAGGATTCATGAGAAAAGTGGTATGAGATGAGCCTAGAAATTAGTCAGGGTCTCATCTGTCTCTGTAAGAGACTTTGCATACCAGTCTGAGTATTTTATAAACCATCCTGTAGGCAATGGATACAGTGCTATCAGTAGATGATTTTAAACAGAGAACTGACATGGGCATCTGCACTTGAGAAAGATTTCTTTGGTGACAGTGAGCAGGGTAGATGCGTGGGAGAGAGGTGAGGGTTGGAGGGTTGTGTGGGCAGGCAATAAAACTGGTGTAGGAGTCTGTTGACACTGTCTAATGGATACATGCCACTAATGCAGAAGAAATGGGACCGAAGAGGAGAGGACAGAGCTAAAAATTATTTCAGTAAAATTAACCTATCTTGGTTTCTTTTACATGATAGGGTCTGGTCTAAGGTGATTTAAATGTATCTTTGAATGGGTACTATAGAGTTTCAGGCTATAGGTACTTGTCTCCATTCTCATTTCGCAGTTCTCTCCCACTGCAAACCAATGTGTGAACATCAGTATGGTTGCAAATATTAACTATTTTTTTCTTTACCTGTCATTAGGACAATGCACTAATATTAGGCAAATGGGTTTGCATGTTTCTACTTGACTTCATTAAGATGTCACATATTTTAAACTTACATGCAACTATAAAGATGAAATATTCCTCTGATATATTTCCTTTCTACCAATTCACACACATTACCTTGTTAAATACTTGGCTCAAAACCCACTTCTGGGATAAACTTACCTCTTTTTATAACCTATATCCTGCATCTCTCAGTATGTAGTACCGAATTTATACTAGCTTAGTGCTTATTGATTTGTTACTTTTTGTTTCTTAATGCCCTTAAGACCAGAGAATCTAATAATTTGCTCATCACTATCTTTTAGAGGACCCCATGCAATGAAATGTATAATTACCTAGATTGAGTTAGATTTTTTTTGTAATTACTTTCAAAACTTGCTTTTATTTAATTTTTTCCTATTCAACTGGATTTTAACTTTCCTAAGTTTAAGGATTAAGTCTTCTGTTTCCTTGTAATCTACTACTGGTCATAATACATGGTTCTAAATTGTAATGATTTATTTTTTTAATTAATTAGAGTCTAAAGCTTATTTCCTTTTGACTTCCTTGAATTGATGGAGAAACAGAGTCTTACTACTACACCTTCATGGTGTGAAAAGAACTTCTAGACTTTGACTTTATGATCTTGAAGTTGGTAAGTTATTTTTGCTTGCAAACTGGCCAATTCTTTTCTAAGCTTGTCTCTTTTAATACTTTCTAAAAGCAGAAAATAAAAACATGGGACGCTGCAACTCTGACTCTTACTCTTTAGCCCTATAGGCTCAGTGCATGTATCTTTTGACTTCCAAACAGGAGCAGGCAAGTTTTTTTTTGTTTATTATTATTATTATTATTATTATTATTATTAAATTTATTGGGGTGACAATGGTTAGTAAAATTATGTAGGTTTCAAGCATACAATTCTATAATACATCATCTATATATTGCACTGTGTGCTCACCAGAGTCAGTCCTCCCATCACCATATATTTGATCCCCTTTACCATCCTCTACCACCCTCTCTCCCGCCTTAACCTCTGGTAACCACCAAACTGTTGTTTGTGTCTATGAGTTTTTGTTTCTTTATTTGTCTTGTTCCTTTGTTAGCAGGCAACAGTTTTAACAAAAGTTTTGCCGCTATATATCACGGATCTTCATCTTTTCAGCCTCCAGGTCAGTTACCTTACTATTCACTGCCGGACTGTTAAACAAATATATTTTAAGTTTTTGTTGTGGGAACTCACCACTTTAAAGAATGAATTTCTGCTAAATGAGGTCATGATAGCTATGTTAACAGATAAATCCCCAAATATAACTGGCTTAACAGCTACATAAATTGAGAAACTGGGGCTTCAGATTAGCTGACAGCTTTGGTCCAAGTGGTGATTCAGGAATCCAAGCTTTCTTCATCTTGTGGTTCCCCTATCTTTAACACATTACGTCTAAAGTCACTCTGGAAAATAGCGTGGGTGATCAGAGTGGGAGGCTTTTATGGGATAGTCTTGGGAGTAGTGTCCAACACTTTCACGCTCATTCTATTACCCAGAAAGCAGACATAAGATACACATAACTTAATCCAAGAAGGCTAAGAAATGTAGTTGTGATGTGTGTCAAGAAGAAAGTATTATTGCAAAAATTAATAATATGTAATTAATTTATTTATAAGTAATATAACAAACATTCATTTGGTGAGTATATATTAGAATCTGTCACATTGAAAGAACTTATTTTTTATATGACTCAAAAATATCAGTTTTGTTACTGTCCTCCCTCCCAGTAGCTCTATTTCTCCAGCTAAGTACTAGACCAAAAACATTTTTTATCTAACATTATAGATTGATGGTAATGCTTATGCAGTTTTTCAACCTGTTTTCAAAGGGGGAAAAAAAACACAAACTAAATGCATTCAAGTGAAATGTATTTACAGAAGTCCAAAATAACCCAATATACAAGAAAATATTTTTGTCATGTATTTCTGTTTGGGAGAAATTGTGTCCATTAACTCAGTTGGCCACATTTCCAGAACCCTCCATGTAGTGCTCTACATGGTAGATGTTTGGTAAATGATTATTTCTTCATTACTGGAGATGACATCTTGTGCTGATAACAAATGACAAAGTTGTATAATAATCAGTCTGTTCACATCACATTTATTTAACAAATACTTATTGCTAACCAATTATAAGCCAAGTTAATTATTCTTTTCTAGGCATACTCCAAATACTTATTGTGGCTTGTGAAAGTGAATAAAATTCTCTAGGCTTGTTTTATCCATACTAGTGGAGATTGCAGGAGAAATGTAAATAAAGAAGATTCACTGAAAAGCTGTTGTAACCAAAATTGCTAGTACATCATCCTACCCTCTAACACAATGACTTTAAAGATTTAGTGAGCTAAAAAAAACACTTTGAGCACTGTGCTGAAATGCATATTTTTGGGAACTACTTCAGAAATTCTGTTTCAGTAGGTCTACTGAAGTGAAGTAGAAATCAGCATTTTGAACAAGCTCCCTAGTTGCTATTGGAAAGTATTCTTGAATGACCTTTGAGAAACAACTATAAAATATTTTATATATCTCTTTTTATCATAATATACTGCTGTGTATGACACAAATGTAAACTAATTATTTTTAAAATTCTAATTATAATATTCCAAATTGTGTCAATTGATGATTGCAGTTTCATCCACTTCTGCTGTTTTATAGCTTGTTTTATCTAAATAAACATCAGGCATGTGGGATGGGAGAGGATGTCTTCATCCACTGGAAGGACACATTTTATGAACTTACCATCTATGATAATTAACAGATATCTCTTTCATTTGCAAATTTTATTATTGCATACTTTAGTCACAGGGTGGAAGATTGTTATTTTACTGTTTCTACAACTGAAAAAGAAAAAAATACAATAATTACAGAAAAAAAATTGAAAGATGCAAGTATAGTTAATGTTAAAATGAATAATGAAAATTGTTAAAATATATTTCTTAGTTTATAGTAAAATAAGCATTACTTTTAAATTTATTTTTTAAAGTATATCGTGGGCTTCAGTGCTATTAAGTTTCACATGGGTATCACAGCAAAAACTAGATAGCTAAAAATAATCACAATATGAAAAGTAATTCTACCCAGAAGCAACTTATATTTTTAATCATTTTATGTGTTATTCTGTTGAGTTGATCTTGAATGTATCAGAGAGCTGAATCTGAGTCATAACAATGTATATAAAATTGGCCTATACAGAACGCATGAGCACTTAGATGCTATATTTTATTTCTTCCTCATGGGAAGCTATTTTTAACCATTATCCTTTTAGATGCTCTTTTATTTAGTAATTGCTAATGAAATGTTTACATTAAATGTCCTCAATTTTAATTACAGTTAATGTTTATGATGCATTTTCTATGTGCAGAAATTTTACAATATTTTAAAGTTATTATTATGAAAATTTTCAAACATATAAAAATACATTATGAATCGTAATGTATTTATTATCCTGTTTCAAAGCTTATGAACTCATGGCAAATCCAGTTTCATCTGTAACAACACCCCATTTTCGTTCTCACTGGATTTTTTCAAAGCCATTTTCGAACAATAAATATTGTTCACAGTTTTAAAAATTACTCTTAAATGCAGATCCTTAATCTTTAAATTTTCTATGTTTTGAGGAAAAGAACTTATTGGAGGTTATGTAAATACCTCTGTGTATGTGGACCAGAGATATTCTATCATTGGGCTAGGCAAAAGTCAACATCAAATCAATAAATATTTCTTTTTTTTCCTTTCTCAGTCTGTTCTTTTTTATTTTTTCAATTACAGTTGACATTCAATATTATTTTATACTAGTTTCAGGTGTACAGTATAGTGGTTAGTCATTTAAATAATTTACAAAGTGAGCCTCCCCATTAGTCTATTACCCACCAAGCACCATACATAGTCATTACAGTATTATTAATTGTATTCCCTATGTTGTACTTTACATTCCTGTGACTATTTTGTGACCACCAATTTGTACTTAATCCCTTTACCTTTTTCACCCAGCCTTCCAACCCTCCTCCCATCTGGCAAACATCAGTTTCTTCCCTAAGGGCCCATCAATAGATGATTGGATAAAGCATATGTCATACATATACACAGTGGAATATTACTCAGGTGTAAAAAGAATGAAATCTTACCATTTGGGACAATATGGATGGACCTAGAGGGTATTATGCTAAGTGAAATAAGTCAGACAGAGAAAGTAAAATATGATTTCACTTATATATGGGATATAAAGAACAAAATAAATGAACAAATGAAACAAAACAAATCAATAAATGCTTGTTTAGTGAAAGAAGGTATGTTCTATATTATCCAGTATTACAAAAGTATAAGAATTATAGTATTATATAGAACAAAAGGTACAAGAAGTAATCAAAATATAAACAAATTCCTTCCTAAAATGTCAACAGATACTTTTCTTCATTGCCTATTTAAAGGATTATTGTCACCCCATTCATAGCAGTTGTGACACAGCACAGCACCATGTGATCTCATCTGCAACCATGGATTAGACTAGATTCTAAAGACAAATGACTCCTAAGGTGATTTTTCTCTTAAGGTCTCTCCTGAGATCATACTTTTATTCGCAATACATTCACTGCCTTATCCCACTTACATTTCCATTAATTGATACTAAATCAAACTTACCATCTTCCCTCCAAATGTTACAGTTACTTTACCACCTACTCAGGATAGAAATCTGGTCATTTCCTACCCTGTTTTTTCTCTTTCATTTCTCACATCCATTTGTTCAATGTATCTGATCAATGCCTCATTTAAATATTTCCAAAATCTGTCCTCTCATTTCTACCGTCACTGACATTGCATTAGAATAACTACTCTTATCTAGATCGTAGCAAAATATGCCTAACAAATCTTTTTACTTCCAGATGGTCCCTCATTCAGTCTTTTACTCTGCTGTTTAGTGGTTTTAAAAAATACAAATTACAATGTCAGTCATAAATATTCTTCAATGAGCTCCTTCACTTATCATATGAGGCCTAGTATGATCTGGCATAGACTGCCTTCCCAGTCCCATATAAAATATGTTTCCTCCATGAACACTTCCCCTGACATATCTAACCATTGTGTCATGAATATGTCTTAATTTTTCTCATCCCCATATCTTTGGACATGTCATTTACTTCTCAAGGAATGTCTTTCTCCATTTGCCTTTCTGTATCATTCTCTACTCAGATTTTGCTATTGAATCATGAACTTTAGTCTTCAGGATAGAGTTCATAATGATGCAACCACCTCCAATGGCAATTTCAGTTTATTTTAGGAAAAATACAAGTTGGTGAAAAAAGTTAAAGATCTTTGGCCAACATTATATTTTCTGATTTCGAACACTGGTCAAATGTTATATTTCCTTGTACAGATTTGTTGGTATTGAACTAGCAGAGATGTAAAGCCTTTTAGAAATCCACTTTCCTTCAAATAGCTTGGCATGTAAAACATTTTCTGAAATTTATGACTTAGCCAACCTCTTTCATATCTTGAACCTTCTTATATCGTCTGAGCTGGTGGTGGTTTCTTACGGTCACTTCATGGCCTTAATTTGGATCATGTCAGAAAAAAATGTTACTTACCTAGTTCTCTAATACATTATACCTAGTTTTAGCACCAAGAAAACACCATAAAACAACATTTTCCTATTTTTCATGATAATATGCTAATCATGAGATAACTCATCATCCTGTTTATGAAACTAATCAGACTGGGATGCTTATGGTGTTTTGCAATTGTATTACTCATTAGAGGGGCTCTTGTTGGCAATTTTCTAGCTAAATGAACCTGCAATAACAATAGTGTTCAGAACTAATGGAGATTGTATCAGAAGTAGAGATTTTACAACTCAAACAAGAAACATTCTATCATTTTAAATTAAAATGTAATAGCTAGTGATTATAATTAAGTTTATAACTACACAAATGACAGTAAGTAATTTCAAGTTACTTTTTTTAAATGTAAAGAACCTTTCAAACCTCACTGGCAATATTTATTGCACAAAATCAAAAGTCTACCCATCTTAAAGTCTCATTTGGTCTTTTGTAACTGATTATCTCATTAACAACTACTAAATACTGAGTTTCAAAAGCAGCTGTGCTAACTATTGCTTAAAAACATTAAGCACTAATGAGTATTAGTGAATCATATTTGAAGAGAACAAATGTTATTCAAAGTTTATTTGGATGTATACATTAGAGAATCCAAAACTTGGAGGCTCAAATTATACAGTACTTAAGTTTTTATTTTACCTCAAATATTGAGAGCAAAAATGTCAGTTACATAGCTCAGTGATTATTGATCCATCCTTATGTTTGCTTCTTAAACCAGGTAAACTGCTATTTACAAAGATCACAGGTTGAGGATTTCCAATATTCTTGAGTTATCTGTAAGAAAAGTGAAGGTTACTCGTTTGCTTTGTAGGTATTAATGTTATTGAAAAGTTTGGCGATGGGCGTAGCTTTATAAACTTTCTTCATTCTAATAGCAGAAGTGAGCTAGACCCCTTAAGGGCAAATCTTGAATATGCAAAAACCTTGCCTATAAACTCTACTGCTTTTTTGTTTTTAGATACAGTACAGTCCTGATATAAAAATTAGGTCTAAATAATTGTTCTGCATCTAAATGGTGACCATGTTAAAATTTATATATTAATTTTCAGGGTTGCTACAACTTTATGCTTAATATCCAAATTTATCTCTTAGTAATATATTTGGTATCATACTTAAAAGTTTTGTCATGACTGAAAATGTGCAGTTAATGTAAATATTTTATTAAATCAAAGGATAGACATAATAAAAATAATAATTTTAAAATGTCTTTAGTTATAGTACTATGTAATAAATAGCTCAAAATATATTTGAACACTTGCTGATGAGATTTGGAAGTATTAAAATAAGTTGTAGAGTATCAGGGGTGAAACAGTGAGCATGAAAGAGATCTCACATCAATAGTTTATAAAGAAAGAATAGATTTGGTATAATATTGTTTTCTATTGACCTGTGTTTTTTAGAAAATGTTTTTTTCAAAAGAAAAGCTTATGTATGACATGCAATAAACAATGAACAACTGAATATAGAAATCTTATAATAACCTTTTCAACCTTCAATTGAAACTGTGGTCTTCTAAATCTCAGAAGAAGAGAAATCATCCTGATATAATATATCATTTTCAACTCTACGAGATGAAGATTTGTTGCATTAAAAATATCTCATCCTTATGGGGAAAGAATGCAAGATGAACTTTATTACTATAAAGTGATTAAGTGAAAATTAGATAATCACAAGGTGAGAAAAGCTCATTAATTAGAAGACCAAAAAAAACCAGCAGGATGCCAAAAATGAAATACTTATGAAAAAGCAGATATACAAGTATGTAATAGTCATTATGACAGAGTCAGTAACAATTGCAAAGTTATTGAATATTAAAGCAATGACATCTTTTTGAAAACATGAATTGATACATTTTTAGAAAAGAATTATATTGTAAATCTTGCATTTGAAGGGCTTTATTTCCTATTCACTTTGTTTCCACATGCCCTTTTTCTGCTCCCCTTAAAGGTTTCCTGAAGCAATAATTTTTATTATTTTTTTGCTTCGTATGACTATGAAAGAATATACATGTATCCCATTTTACATTAATCCATTTTTAATACAACTAAACTCATTTCAGCATAAAAGGTCATATTTAAGAAACCAAAATGAGCTCTAAAGCTGTTATGCCCATGAATAATTCCAGACGCTAGGTCAGAGGCTGAGAAAGGAAATGTATTAGACTGTAAAATTTGTGCTTTGTCTAACTTAGTACCCTTATTGAACAGTTCATGTTAAAACCATATGGTGACAGGTTTTGAAGCTCCTCTGATACATATTTACAAGAGAGTCCTGTGCATTTCAATTCATTCATATGTGGGATATAAAGCTGAAAGCAAGAAAGGAACAAGACAAAAGAGAAAGAAAGAAAGAAAGAAAGAAAGAAAGAAAGAAAGAAAGAAAGAAAGAAAGAAAGAAAGAAAGAAAGAAAGGAAGAAAGGAAGGAAGGAAGGAAGGAAGGAAGGAAGGAAGGAAGGAAGGAAGGAAGGAAGAAAGAAAGAAAAGAAAGAAAGAAAGAACTCATAGACCCAGACAACAGTTCAGTGGTTACCAGAGTGTAAGGGGGAGGGAGGATGGTAGAAGAAGGTAAAAGGGGTCAAATATATGGTGATGGAAGGCAAACTGATTCTTGGAGGTGGACACACAATGTGATACATAGATGATGTATTACAGAATTATACACTTGAAACCTATGTAACTTTACTAACAATTGTCACCCCAATAAACTTACTTTAATTACAAAAAAGAAGTGTTTTAAAGGGCATTTAACTATCAGTATTATCAGTACCATAAAAAGTCTATGAAAAATTATTTTAAATCATATTGTGAAATATGCAATAATTAATGTTTTTGAAAACACTGGATCATTTCCTGGAATTCCAATCCCATGTCAACTGAGGGATGTCATCTCATCTGGCAATGCTATCAAATCATTATTTGGTCACTAATTTTAATGAATTTCTTTTGGGGGAAAAGTTTAAAAACTTTCACATACTTCACCTAAATATTGATCAATAGAGTGTCCCTTAAGAAATAAATAGTTTCTAGCAATTGAACTACTATTATTTCTGTGCTTATACAATAATCTCCTAATTATAATAGTGCCCTCAATTGGAACACTGATATTTTGTGGTACAAATTAACTACTGTGAGAATGACTGTGAGCTTTTAATGAGAAGAAGATGACTAGAGACAAATGCCTAAAAATACAATTTGCTTTGAGGAGACACTTTGAAAGAATGCTTAGTTACTGATGTATTTCCAAAGATGGCTATAAATAACTTACCCATTCCTACATTATGGAAATAAAATATTATGTAGAGCTGTTAAGATGTTTATGAACAATGAAGATGGAATTTATTCCGACTATAGGTTAGGAACTTCATTGTTGCTAACATTTGGTTTGTTCCATAGTCTATAAGGAAATATGCAGATCCAAATATTGTGGTGTTTTTCTCATCCATTGTGAAGCTAGCGTTGTCATTACTTGGTGTTTCTCTTAAGAGTTGCATGTGGGGCATTGGAGAAGCATGACAGTGTGAGAGATCCCCTTGATCTCTACCCTTGAAGTTACAAGTTGAACAGCTATAATTCAACACAGGATTCCCTGTGCAGCACACACAGCTGAAAGAGGTGTGCTTCAAAACATCTGAATGTGGGCAAATTGGGGAAAGTGTGAGGAAAGAAGGAAGAAGAGCAGACCGTGGATGCAGCCTAGAGCTCACTGAAGGTCTAAGGAGAGGTGAGGATTCAGGCTGCAAGTGCACTCTCTATAGCCACAAGCATGTCTGCCTGAATGATCAGCTGAACCTAATGATTGGGGCAGAGACTGAATACAGAAGTGAAACAGCTGTGTTCTAGCAGCTGTCACTGCCAGGCAGGAAAGATATCCACAGAGCCTGGCTGCCTTCCCCTACCCTGCCAGAGCTCACCTCCATGCATCTACCTAGAGCTAGCAGTGGACCCCGGAAGAAACTGTAGCAGTGAGTGTTGGGTTACAAAACAGAATTTCTACATGCCTGAGAACTGGAGAGACATTTCCTGAGCAGCAGATGCACAAAGTACTTAATCCAGTGACAAGAGTGGAGTTACAGAGATGAGGCAGCTGAGGTCTGGCAGTCACCATTACTATTGGGTCGTCGGAAAAGTCATGATGTATTTTTCTATGTGTTTTGTTGCAAAACTGCATCATGACTTTTCAGACAACCCAATAGAAGGAAAACAAAGCCACAAACAGACCAGCTGCCTCTCTCAGCCCAACAAGCCCCCATCTTTGTGGCTGATCCCAGCATGGTTACCTGAGAAATTCATAGGCAGCACAGCACTGCATCTAGTTACTGGGGCAGTGCTGGGATTTCAAGGGCTCAGAAACTCAATAGCCACCACACTATCCCAGGGGGGTAGAGCACTGAGGCGACATAGTCACAAAGAAAAGGCCTACCTCCCCAGGGAATACAAGGCATTTCCCACCATGTAGCAGAGACCCCATAAGCGGGAGTAGTGCAAGAGAAAATGAAACACATGCACTTCAGTGCCTCCTACTGGAAAACAAAAGAAAAATCTCTTCTCATGAACCTACTAAAGAGGTATCACTCTTAAAAAAACAAAAAACAAAACAGTTCATTCTCATAAATGCCTAAGCAGAGAAATAATCCATCAAATACTATGAACAACCATAGTGACAAGGGAGCTCAGAAACAAAATGGAAAATCTCCAAAAAATAAACCTAAAAACATGGAAATATGTGACTTAATGCCAGAGAATTCAAGATTGCACTTGTGAAAAATTCAGTGAGATACAAGAAAATTCAAATAGGCAGTTACTGAACTCAGAAATAAAAAAATCAATGAACAAAAGGAATACTTTGCCAATAAGACTGACACTTTCAAAGAGAATCAAATAGAAATTCTGGAGCTGAAGGCCTGAGTAAAATAAATAAAGAATGAAATAGTTAGCTTAGGAAATAGAGGTGACCAGATAGAAGAAAGAATTAGTGATATCAAAGATGGAAACCTGCAAATGATGCAGATGGGAAAAGAGAGATTTTAGAGAGAGAAAAGAAAGAACAAAAAGAAAGAAAGAAAGAGAAAGAAAGACCTATCTGACTCCATCAGAAAGAACAATATAAGAATAATGCATATACCAGAAGGAGAGGACAGGGAGACGTGAACAGAGAGCTAATTCAGACAAATAGTCAACAAGAACTTCCCAAACCTATAGAAAGAACTGGATCATCGAATACAAGAAGCAAACAGACACCTAATTATCTCAATCCAAAAAGACCTTTCCCAAGGCATATTATATTAAAACTGTCAAAAATTAATGACAAAGAAATAATCCTCAAGGGAACCAAGGAAAAGAAGATGGCAACCTAAAAGGAAGTCCCACTATATTATCATTGGATTTTTCAGCAGAAACTGTACAAGCTAGGAGGATTTGGAATATTCAAACTATTGAAAGAGAGAAGCTACAGGCAAAGAATTGTATATCCAGCCATTATCGTTTAAATATGAAGGAGAAATAAAGACCTTTCCAGACATAAAGAAGCTGATGGAATTTTCCACCACAAAATAGACAAAAGGATACAAAACTCTGAGTAAAATGACTAACCCAGAGACAGAAGCAGGAAATTGCAACCCTTAATCAGAATAGGGCACTATACACTAAAATATAACATAAATGTTTAGGGGCATAAAAACATAAAAATAGAAAAGAAGACAACAGCTACTGCAACTCAAAAATGACCTCACAGCATAAATAGGGAAAACTTGTGAAAACAAAAATATAAAAACGTATGAATTTGCAAAGGGGAATTTACATAAGATGCATATGATGCATACAGAAGAAAAAAGACTTCTGTATATATGAAAATTTATATTACATAAACTTAATGATAACCACATACACAAAAATTAAGAACTGAGACACATAACATGAAAAAGGGAAACAGGAAAAATTATAGAATACCACCAAACTAAAATAATAGGCAGAAACATAAATGCAAAGAAACAATGGACACACAAATCTTCCAGAAAACAAAGATAAAATGATTATAAGGAATCCTCATATATCAATAATGACTCTAAATGTAGATGGACTGAACTCACCAATAAAAAGGCACAGAGTAGCAGATTGGACCCAAACCCAACCATATGCTGCCTCCAAGAGACACATCTCAGCAGCAAGGACAAATATAGACTCAAAGTGAAAAGAAAAATGATACGCCAAGCAAATGGCATCCAGAGAAAAGTGGGTGTAGCTGTACTTGTCTGACAAAATAAACTTCAAAATAAAAAAAGTAACAAGAGACAAAGATGGACATTTCATAATGATAGAGGGAACAATACAAAGGACATAACACTTATAAATATATATTTTCCCAATCAAGGAGCACCAAAATAAATAAAGCAACTACTAGCAGAACGAAAGGGAGAAACTGACAAAAGCACAATTATAGTAGGGGACCTAAATACACCATTGGCAGTTATGGATAGATCATCCAAACAGAAAATGAATAAAGAAATATCAATCTTAAATGACATAAGACCAAAAGGACATAATTGACATTTACATAGCCTTTCATCTGAGAACATCAGGTTATACATTCTTCTCTAGTGCACATGGAACATTCTCAAGGATAGACCACATATTGGGACATAAAACTAGCCTCAGCAAATTTAAGAAGATTGAAATCACACCAAGCATATTCTCTGATTGTAAGGCTTTGAAATTGGATATCAACTGCAACAAGAAAGCAGGAAAGACCACAAATATGTGGAGATTATATAACATACATTTTTAAAAAATATTTTTCATTGTGAAAACACATATTTTTAGAATTAGTTTCAGCTGTACAACACAGTACACTGGTTATACTTTTTACCCCTCGAAGTGACAACCCCATTCCCCCAATACACCGCCCCACTCCCCCCCAATACCATACATATTACAATTCCCTTGACTCCACTCCCACACTATACTCCACGTCTCATGACTATGTATATATATTCACTTATACTTGACATACAATATTATACAACATCAGCTTCAGGTGTACAGTGCAGTGATCAAGCCTCTACCCCATCCATGATGCGGTCTCCCTAGCAAGACATGTAACCATTTGACACCCTACAAAATATGTACAACATTATTAATTATATTTCTCAAACTGTCTTTCATATCCCTGTGGCAATATTGTAGTTAACTATTTATGCTGTCTAATCCCTTCCCCTTCTCCCTCATCCCCACCCCCTCCCAACTAGCAACCATCAGTTGTTCCTCTATATCTCTGAGACAATTTCTGTTTAATTTACTCATTCTTTCAGTTTTTAGATTCCACATATAAGTGAAATAATATAATATTTGTCTTTCTCTGACTGACTTATTTCACTAAACATTAATAGTCTCTAGGTCCATCCATATCATCGCAAATGGTACAATTTCATTCGTCTTTATAGTGGAGTAATACCCCATTGTGTAAATGTACCACTGTTTCTTAATCCAGTCATCTACTGATGGGCATTTCGGTTTCCAAGTCTTGGCTATTGCGAATAGTGCTGCAATAAACATAAGGGTGCATATATTTTTTCGAATTAGCGCCTTGGGTTTCTCTGGATAGATGGCTGGGTCATATGGTAGTTCCATTTCCAGTTTTTTGAAATACCTCCCTACTGATTTCCATAATGGCTGCACCAATCTGCAGTCCCACCAACAGTGCACCAGGTTTCCCTTTTCTCCACAGCCTCATCAGCACTTCTTTGTTGATTTATTGATGATAGCCATCTCACTGTGTTTTTTATTTGCCTTTCTCTAATGATTAGTGAGGTTGAATATTTTTTAATATACCTGTTGGCTATCTGTATGTCCTCTTCAGAGAAATGCCTCTTCATAGCCTCTGCCCATTTTTTAATTGTGTTATTTGTATTTTTGGTGTTGAGTTGAATGAGTGTTTTATACATTTTGGATATTATCCCCTAATCAGATATATCATTAGCAAATATCTTCTCCCATTCAGTAGGCTGCATTTTTGTTTTATTGATGATTTACTTTGCTGTGAAAAAACTTTTAAGTTTGATGTAATCCCATATGTTAATTTGTTCTTTTATTTCCCTTG
>NW_017731673.1:1004346-1038866 GCF_001890085.2 Hipposideros armiger
GCTAAGGGTTTGTCGATTTTGTTTATCTTTTCAAAAAACCATCTCTTGGTTTCATTGATCTTTTGTATTGTTTTTTTGGCCTCTATTTCATTTATTTCCACTCTGCTCTTTAGTATTTCCTTCCATGTACTCCCTCTGGGCTTCTTTTGCTGTTCTTTCTCCAGTTCCCTTAGGTGTAAAGATAGTCTGTTGATATGAGATTGTTCTTGTTTCTTTAGATAGGTCTGTATTGCTATGAATTATCCTCTTAGGAATGCTTTCACTGCATCCCATAGATATTGAGTTGTTGTGTTTTCATTGTCATTTGTCTTGAGATAGCTTTTGATGTCTTCCTTGAACTCAGTTTTGACCCACTCGCTATTTAGTAGCATGTTATTCAGCCTCCATGTATTTGTGTGCTTTCCAGGTTTCTTTTTATAATTGATTTTTAGTTTCATAGGTTTGTGGTCAGAAAAGATGCTTGATATGATTTCAATATTCTTAAATTTATTGAGACTGGTTTTGTGTCCTAACATGTGGTCTATCTTGGAAAATGTTCCATGTGCACTTGAGAAGAATGTATATTCTGTTGCTTTGGGGTGAAATTCTCTGAAAATATCAATTAAATCCAGCTGGTCTAATGTGTCATTTAAGGTCGCTGTTTCCACATTGATTTTCTGTCCAGAGGACAGTAAACAGTAAAGTTACAGGATACAAAATTAATGTGCAAAAATCTATCATGTTTCTGTATACCAAGAATGGAATTTCACACACACACACAAAAATGAAAAAATATGAAACACTAATACACTGGAAACTGTAAGACATTATTAAAACAAATTGAAGAAGACACAATGAAGTGGAAAGATATTCCATGTTCATGGTTTGGAAGAATCAACATAGTTAAAATGACCATATCACCCAAAACAATATACAGATTTAATACAATCCAGATCAAAATTCCAATCATAGTTTATAAAGAAATTTTTTAAAAAGTCATCAGATTTGTATGGAATCACAAAGGATGCCAAATAGTCAAAGCAATCCTGAGAAGAAAGAATAATGCCAGAGGTATCACACTCCCTGACTTCAGATTACACTGCAAAGTGACAATAATCAGAACAGCATGACATTGGCAGAAAAACAGACACAAAGACTAGTGGAGCAGAATTGAGAATCCAAAAATAAACCCACATTTATAAGGGCAAATAATTTTCCTCAAAGGAGTCAAAAACATAATGGAGAAAAGAAACTTCTTCAATAAATGGTGCTGGGAAAATTTCAAAGACACACGCAAAGGGATGAAACTAGACTGCTATTTGTCACCCTACATCAAAATTACCTCAAAATGGATCATATAAGGTAAAAACAAAAATAAATGAAAGGGACTGTATCAAACTAAAAATCTCTGCACAGCAAAAGAAATCATCAACGAAATAAAGAGGTGACCAACCAAATGGGAGAAGATAATTGCAAACAACACCTCCGATAAGGGGCTAACATCCAAAATATATTTAAAAACTCATACAACTCAACAACAACAAAAATAAACAGTCCAATTAATGGACAGAGAATGCCAGCAGATACTTCTCCCAAGAAGACATACAAACAGCCATCAGATATATGAAAAGATGCTCAACATCACTAGCTATTAGGAAAACGCAAATCAAAACCACAGTGAGATACCACCTCACACCTTTTGAATAGCAACTATCAGCAAGACAAGTAATAACAAGTGTTGGAGAGGTTGTGAGGAAAAAAGGAATGTAAATTGGTACAGCCACTATGGAAAACATTATAGAGGTTCCTCAAAAAATTAAGAATAAAATTACCATATGACCCAGCAATTCCTCTTCTGGGTATCTACCCCCCAAATTCGAGAAGATTTATCCATAAAAGTTTATGTACCTCTATGTTCACCACAGCATTATTCACGATGGCCAAGACATGGAAACAACTGCAGTGTTCTTTGATAGATGATTGGATAAAGTATATGTGGTACATATATACAATGGACTATTACTTGGCCATAAGAAAAGATGAAATAGTGCAATTTTCTACAACATGGATAGATCTTGAGATTATCAGGCTAAGCGAAATAAGTCAGGCAGAAAAAGTTGAGAACCATACGATTTCACTTATATGTGGTGTATATAATCAAAAGCAACAAATGAAGACAAACAGATAAACAAAAACTCATAAACAACAACTTAGTGGTTACCAAAAGTACAGGGCATGGGTGGAGGTAGAAAATAGTAATGTGGGTCAAATATTGTATTGTTGGGAAAGTCATGACGCATTTTTGCAACAAAAAACAGAAAAAATACGTCATGCCTTTTCTGACAACCCAATATATGGTGATGAAAATAGAGTTGACTTTGGGTTGTGAATACACATGCAATATTCAGATGATATTTTATAGAATTGTACACTTGAAACCTATATAATTTTATTAACCAATGTCATCCCATTAAATTCAATGTAAAAATTGGCATGTGGAGTTTGTGGCAGTTGAGTGGTGTTCCAAAAAATATAGCTACATGCCAAAATACTTTAGAACAATTTGCTGTTAAATAATAACAACAAAGGCAATTCTGTGCACAATTTTTGGGAAAGCATGGACTTGTCTAGGATAACTATTCAATAATGGAACAAGCATGTTGTCAGTACATTCAGGACATCCCAAATACCTAAAATGGAACTTGAATTATTGACGTATTAAGAACTTTAAAATGTAAGCCATTCCAAAATGATCTTTCCAATGTTTTCTTTCTACCAAAATCTAGCTAGCTTTGGTCTATATTTGCGTGGGAATAGGTTATGCGGAGATTTCTTAAACCCTCTTACTGTGTATATATTCATCAGAGAGTGGGGTCATTGAAGGACATAAAATATTTAACTTGGCAATATCTTGATCATGTATAAGGTTCTCACATACCTGACCCTATATTGGAAAAACTGTTCCTGTTACGTAATTGTTACTTTCAGGCAGTTGTTTATGGGGAGGCAAGCTGACATATTGGTCATCACGTCTAGAAGCAGCACATTTGTTAGACACACTTTGTTTCTCCAGTTGCCTAACTTCCTTTCTCAGTATTAAACAAATGAAAGTCTTTCTACATCTGTGAGGCAGTATAGTATTGTGGATAAGAACAGAGATCAGGAATAAACCTACACTTAAGTAGCATTTTACCATTTACTAATAGCATAATCTTAGACAAGTCACCTCAACTCTCAGAGTCTGAGATTCTTCACTTCTGAAATAAACATACTGTATCTCTTTATATATGTGTGTGTATGTGTATATATTAAATGATTTATATCCATCAAACCCATGGCACTATATCTGGCAAATAGATTGACCACAGTGTGCCATTTCATTTATTTGAATAGATATAAACATTCTCCTTTTCTCTTCAACATTAAACCTACTTCATTCTCATGATTTTCTTTCATATTTTAATTCAAATTTAATGTATTCCATACTTTTCTGCCAATACTGAACCAATTTCTCTAGAGATGAGTTTGAAAACATACCAGCACAGGGCCGGCCGAGTGGCTCAGCTGGGTAAGAACTCGCTCAAGAGTGTGAGCTCTGAGCAACAGAGTTGCCAGTTTGATCCCACATGGGCCCGAGCTGAGCTGCCGCTGAGCTGCCAACAGGTGGCAGGATGGCTCAGCTAAATAAACAAAAAGAAAAACATACCAGCACAAAATAAATGGTTAACAAAATAAAACAACCTACGGAATAAGAAAAATATTTACAAACCATATATCTAATAAGAGGTTAATATCCAAAATGTGTAAATAACCCATACAGCTCAGTAGCAAATAAATAAATAAATAATAATAATGATCCAATTAAAAATAGGCAGAGAACTTGATTAGACATTTTAACAAAGAAGATATACGAATGGCAAACAGTGCATGAAAAGAGGATTAATGTCACTAACATTAAGGAAATCCAAATCAAAACCACAATGGGATATCACTGCACACCTATTAGAATTGCCAGCATCAAAAAGATAACAATGGGTAGTAGACTTCATGGGTTATCACTTTGAAAGGGGTGTAAATGTTGTTTTGTACACCTGAAAGTAATAAAACAAAAAACAATAGGTAACAAATGCTGACAAAGATGTGTAGAAGAGGGAAATTTTGTGCATTGTTAGTAAGACTGTATATTGACCCAGCCACAATGGGAAACAATATGAGGTTCCATAAAAAATAAAAAATAAAGCTATCATATGATCCATCAGTTCCACTTTGGGGCATATATCCAAAGGAAATGAAAACACTGTATCAAAGACATGTGTGCACCTTCATGTTCATTGCAGCATTACTTACAATAGTCAAGACGTGGAAAGAACTTAAATGTTCATCAATAGATGAGTGAATAAAGAAGTTGTGAATATTATAATATATTTCAATATTTTTCAGTCATATAAAAAGGAAGTCCTGCCATTTGCAATAACATGGAGAGAACTTGAGGACATTTTGCTAAGTGAAGTAAGTCAGACATAGAAAGACAAATACTATATGATGTCATTTACATGGAATCTTATAAATAAACTCAGAAAAAAAAGATCACATTTGTGGTTACCAGAAGGGGGAAAGGGGAATTGGAGGAAGGTGGTCAAAAGGTACAAAATTCCATTTATAACATAAATAAGTAGTAGGGATGCAATGTACAACATGATTAATATAGCTCAGACTATTGTATGGTAGGTATATTTGAAAGTTGTTAAGAAAGTGGGCCATAAGAGTACTCATTGCAAAGAAAAATGCTTTTTCTTGTTTTTTTTTGTATTGCATGAAATTACGGATGTTAACCAATTTTTTAAATTAAATTTATTTTGGTGACATTGGTTAATAAAATTACATAGGTTTCAAGTGTACATTTCTATAATACATCATCTGTATATTGCATTGTGTGCTCACCACCGAAAGTCAATTCTCCTTCCATCACCATATATTTCACCCCCTTTATCTTCTGGTAACCACTAAATTGTTGCCTGTGTCTATGAGTTTTTGTTTGTTTGTATTGTTCATTTGTTGCTTTCAGTTTTATATCCCACATATGAGTGAAACCATATGGTTCTCAACTTTTTCTGTCTGACTTATTTCGCTTAGCATGATAATCTCAGCATCCAACCACATTGTTGCAAATAGCTAAATTTATTTTGATAATCTTTTTACAATATATGTGAATCAAATCATCATGTTATAGACATTAAAATTATAGTGTTATACTCAAATGCTAATTATATATCAATAAAACTGGAAAGAATATGTTCACTTGAATCACAATCCTTTAAGAAAGAAAAAAATTGTTCAATTTATCAGTTAAAATAATCTGAAGTCAATTTTTAAAAATTTTAATTTTCACTTGCTGTTAACATTCAATATTATATTAGTTTCAAGTGTATGGCATAGTGGTTAGACATTTATATAATTTATGAAGTGATTCCACCAATAACTCTATTACTGACCTGACACCATATTTAAATATAACTGTCAGGGCCATCTAAATTCAGGAAACGTGTGAAATCTTTTCATAGTTACACTATTCCGAGTTGTGGAAATTGATTCAGATGGCAAAGAGCAGTTGGTAACAGTGCACACAAAGTTTCATCCTTACAAATCCCAGTGACTGTTCAGCTTTCCATGTGATAATAGCAACCACATTCCTACCATACTGATGGAAATCTCTACAGATAGGGGTGTTGTCAACAGACTTCTGTGATCTTAAAACATACACTTCTAAAAACATTATCAGTAGTTGTTGTTAGCTTACCTTCAGTTGTCTTATTCCTTTTGTAAACCCCAGTTTTGGACCCACTGTAATTCAGGATAGTAGCATGCTTATAATTAACCCTGGGCCTTCATGCACAGGAAAAAAACTATTGCTTTCCCAGGCTTCCTCAAATAATAAGTTGGTGCAGTTACTCTGAGGGTTATGAATAGGGATTGATTGCCTAAGAGAAATAGCTAGCATATTTAAATCTTTAAAAAAACTATGAAAGTCATTATACAATCTATTCACTGGGAAGGGAGGAAGGGTCCAATTCTTTGAGAACTTTTGGCTCTTTTGAAAACAAGTTTAGTGAATGTATCATTTTAGCAAAATACTGCCAGAGGAAACTCTTCTATCTGAAAATCTAATGGTGTCCATCAAGGAAAAAAAAAGAAAAAGAAAGGAAGGAAGGAAGGAAGGAAGGGAGGGAGGGAGGAAGGAAGGAAGGAAGAAAGAAAGTATCAGCTGAGGACATTTAGAGGAGAATATAAAGGAATCTTTGATATTTTAAAGTTATGTATACCTGTTGTTAAACTCACAATTTTAACCTCTGTAAAAATTATGCTTCACGAAAGCATAGTGATATGCCTAAAGAATGTCCCATCTTTCTTGGTGAGGTGTTAAGGAGATTTTTTTTGAAACTCTTCATTCTCTTAATTTTTGTTTGAATTGTATTAAATCTTGAAGTTGTGCAACTAAAAATGATAACAGCACAAAATTATTGCTGTTGCCAAAAGTTAAAGAAAAACAATGCATGTTGAAGTTATAGTCCAATGTAATTTTCCCAACCAGTAGAAACAACCCTCTGAGTATATAATTACTCCTCAGTCATTTCTTACTGCCAAACTTAAGTTTCTGCTAGTTGGAACATATGTGTTTGCTTGTTGTCATTTTCTTTTAAAATGGATATATATATATATATATATATATATATATATATATAATGTACAAATAAGATACAGGTAAATGTGTAAAATATGTTAAGTAGCAAAAGTGGAAATAATATCAACATGTTATCAAATTTTATTTTAAGAACAAGGGAGCTAATTATTTATTCCATGTGTGTGCAACCCCTTAAAAAGTCACATAACACACATTGAAGAAATGAAAAATATAGCAAAAAATACCTACATCTACAGATTTGTATCTGTCACATTGCAAATCTTTTGTTATTTCTGATTTTTACAACAAGAAGTAGCATTTGATATTTCTAAGGTTTATAACTATTGACATATTTAAATATTAAATTATGCTAGAAGGTTTTTCAGATATCAACAACTAGAAGACATGGTAGCAACTGCCTATGAAAACTATTGTACATTTCAATTGAGACACTCAAAAGTATTGTATGGGCACATGTTCATCTATTATGTAAATGAAAATCTCTTTATTTCTTGAGTTAATCAGTGCATTAAGGGAGCTAAAGACTTTATGATTCATCGACAGTGATATACTGAAATATTCTGCACAGTTAGCTGACTTCATGAGGTTTAATTTTCAGTTCAGAAGCTAACAGTAATAACTTTGGCACATATACTAAATTAGCATAAATGCTCATGGTAGCAGCACTAATGTAAAAGTTACAGTGATGCATACCGGACTACTAAAAGTCAGGAACAAGTGGGGCTGAAGAAAGAAAAGAGAAACCTATAGGATCTTAGTGCAATATTAATACTTTCCAAAGGCAAACACTAATTTGCTGTTTAATCTATATATCAGGCCATCAATAATAAAGAATCTACATAACACACAAATTCTGTTTCAAAATACTTTACTTGTTAGGTGAAAAAGGCCACATTCATAAGATGGAAATGCTGGTTTATTATAGCCAGTAATGGTAGTGAGCTTTTTATAACTTTGCCCAGGGCACTACTATGACTGCCAGTAACAACAAAAAAAAAATATAGCAATTGAGTGTCTCTGAACAGCTATCATTTACTATAATACTTAACCAAAATATTGCTTTAATTTGACTGAAGCACAGAACTTTTTATAATAACCTGTGAAAATTGGTAACACCATTCTATTTTTCAAAGAAAAAGAATAGACTTTTAAAAGTTTCTCAATTATTAGTCCCTTGGGAGGTTAACTGCAAAGATGACACAGACATTTCTGGATTATTTTCTGTTAAGAATCAAGAATATTTAGTTATTTTAAAGGTCATATTACCTACTCTGGATATATTTTAGAAAATCCCCCTTGCCTACTCTGTACCTTTGTTTCCACAAAACTTAATAGACACAATTTATGAACAATTTTTACTTTAGAGCAAGTAAAATTCAGTGACCTTAGAGGTAATCTTCTGAGTCTCTGTGAATCAGATACTGAATGAACACAGAGTATGTGTATGGAATTTTGTCAAGGCCAGCTGATTAAGTCGTGATAAAGAAAGATAAAAAGGAAAGGGTTATATTGCACACATCAGGTTATATAGTATATATAGGGATAAAGTGTAGAATGAAATAAGCTTGTGAAAAGGGTGAACAAGGGTCTTCACAGAAAAATACAAGTTACACCAGAATATTTATGGATCCATGAGTTGAAGATTGTAATAAAAAGTAATAGAATGGTGTTACCAAGTTTTCACAGGTTATTATAAAAAGTTTTGTGCTTCAGTCAAATTAAAGCAATATTTGGGTTACATATTATAGTAAATGATAACTGTTCAGAGACACTCAATTGCTTTTTTTTGTGTGTGTGTGACTGGCAGTCATAGTAGTGCCCTGGTTGGTATCTACCATTTATTATGAATTTCTATTTGCCAGGTATTATCCTTAGCATTTTATATGCAAAATATATAACCTTATGGTTTTAATATTATTTTTATCCCTACTTTACAGATGAAGAAACTGAAGCAAAGAGATGTTAATCACTTACCCAAGTTACAGTTAATGATGTTGGGAATGGTATTCAAATGCAGTAAGTTTGCCTAGAGAGCTTACATTCCTAAAGCATGGAGGATGTATCAGAATGAAGGTAAACATGTGTAATTTTCTCACATAAAGAAAAGAACAAAAATAGGAATGCTTGTAGGACTAGAGATTAAAGTCTAGAGTTGGAATATGCAAATTTTCCATAATAGAAATGAAGAACAAAAGTGATCATGTGGGTAGAATTAGAGACTAAAATCTGGATTTGGAAACACTACAAAATAAAAGCATCTAACATGCACTATCATATTTAATGTTTATAATAACCCTGTGAATTAAGCACTGTTAGTAGCCCCACATGAGGAAATGGAGACTCAGGTGGTTAAGTAATTTGATCACACAACAAGCAAGTGGTAGAGCTGGAACTGAACCCAGATCTGACTGACTATGCTCTAAGGGATTCTTTTGTATTGCTTCTGTATACATTCCTAAATGTATACAGTAGGTAATATTGTAACATTCTGATACAAAGCCCATTGAGTACATATATTAAATTATAGGACTTCAAGTGATTTCAACTTTGCCAACAGTCTGTTTTCCTATGGACCATTTCCTTCCATTTTGGAAGAGGTATTTTTAACAGTTTCATTGGGATATTATTTATATACCTTAAAGTTCATCTGATTAAAGTGTACAAGTCAATGATTTTTAGAGTATATATGGAGTTGTGTGACCATCAACATAAACTAGTTTTAGTACATTTTCTCACCCCAAAAAGAAATCTCATACCCATTATGTTCACTCCTCATCTCCTCCCTCCCAAGTCCTATGCAACAACTAGTATTTCTGTCTTTATATATTTCCCTATTTTGGACATTTCATATACTTCCCTTGACCTTGGGATTTTTGAAAACCTATTCTTCTTTAGAACCTTTCTTTAAGTTTCTACATATTATGGTAGGATTTCTTACAGTATCTGGAAGGCGCTGAGACAGACAGAACTATTTCAGGAGAAAAGCAATTTCCACATAGGTTATGTAATTTTATTTTCAAGTAGACATAAAAATGGAATTAAAGAAGTGGCAGGATAATGTTTTGGAAAGAACCCTATTGTCAGGCAAATGACATCTGTTGCCTAGTATCAGGAGTAGAAGTCTCAGCGCTTCTGCCAACCACATCCTGATATGGGATTCCCCAAGGAAAATAACAAACACTAGGTGAAAAATGTTTCCTCACATACAGAAGAGACATAAGTAGGTCAGTTTCAGGATGGACATCAGTCCCCTATGACCAGTGAGTCCCTGGCAGTAGCTGACACAGGGCAGTTGGCCTGCATGCATCCCTCCTGTGCTATGGCAGAAGGTACCTGTCACCTCCCCAAAGGGGAGTGTGTCTGAGCCTGAGGAATTTGTTTAGTTCTTATAGCTTTCAAGATATTAAGCTATGTTTCATATATTAAAGGCTTCAGTTTTCTGGTTTCTCATGCTTGGAAAAATTGTAGGCATATGTGTACTTACTTCAGAGAAATATGTGGGTTTATTTTTTCAATTACAGTTGACATTCAATATTATTTTATAGTAGTTTCAGGTATACAACATAGTGGTTAGGCATTTATATAATTGAAGAAGTCATTCCCCTGACTAGTCTAGGACCCACTTGACACTATACATAGTTATTACCATATCATTGACTATATTCTCTATGCTTTACTTTACATCCACATGACTATTTTGTAACTACCAATTTGTAATTCTTAATTTCTTCACCTTTTTCACCCAGTCCCCCAAACCCCCTCCTATCTGGCAACGATCAGTTTGTTCTCTGTATCTATGAATCTGTTTCTGTTTTGTTTGTTTATTTACTTTGTTCTTTAGATTCTACATATAGTGAGAGCATATAGTATTTTCTTTCTCTGTGAGACTTATTTCATTTAGCATAATACCCTCTATGTCCATCCATATTGTCACAAATGGTAAGATTTCATTTTTTATGGCTGAGTAATATTCCATTGTAGATATTTACCATATCTTCTTTAACTAGTTGTCTATTGATGGGTGCTTAGGTTTTTTCCATATCTTGGCTATTGTGAATTATGCTGCAATGAACATAAGTGTGTGTATATCTTTTCGAATTAATGTTTTGGATTTCTTTGGATAAATATCCAGAAGAGGGTTTTAGGCTGGTCCGAAGGTAGTCAGTTATATCAATTGATTGTACACAGTCAGTTACAGAAGAGGGTTTTAAATTTATACTAAATAAAACATAAAGAACATTTTCTTGAGAATTTCTAATTGCAGCCTTCTCTATTTCACAAACTGCTCTATTGACTTCATATGAACAAATGTGTAATAATTATTTCTACACTCAGCTTTATTTTTTTAGTTATTGTTTGTGGTCTACATATAGTCTAGAAATCTAAAAGAGATTTCTAGAGGTGTTCTATCAAGGAATAATTTAGGTGGTGACGAAACATGGCTACATGGAAATTCCTAAATGAGTATTATAAAATATCTAGTTAATTAGTCGATCTTGCTTAGGAAAGCACCACATTAGTTCATGGAGAGAGTGTGCCTTAGTGGTTAAAGACATGGGCTTTGTAATCAGATAAGCCAGGGTTTATTGCCATCACAGCCCCTCTTTAGACTGACTTTAGGCAACTAAATCTCTTACATAATTATTTCACAGGGTTGTTGTTTTTTAAGATTAAATGACATGAAGTGTCTAAAACAGCATAGAAACTGACACATATTAAAACCTAAAGAATACGAGTTAATATTATAATAACTAATAAAAGTATAATTGTGATATTTAAAGAAAAAGCTATGTTTATTTTTTCTACACAAACCCCATGAGATGTTAAATTCAAAATGACCTATCACCAAAGAATTTCGGAAAACTTTATATTATACATGCTCTGTAAGATTCAAACAGTAAATTAGTATATTAAAAATTCTGCACAGTCCTACAGCAAAGAAATTAGTCTGTTATTTTCAATAGAGCATTGCCTAAACTTATATGAACAAAGAATACTTTTGAATTTAAAACTTTGGAGAAACAACTTTGGGTAACACTGGGTACAGTGCAAAATGATGGTGAATTTGCTATACAATAAAATATGTAAGAGAGCTTACAAATGGCCTTGAAAGTGTGTTTTGCTATCATGTAAAAGAAAGGGCAATGAGAAAAGTATTATTGTATATTCAAGCTTTTAAGTAAATGTAGTTATCATTATACCAGTTCCCAATATAGCCTAGTGTCAAGTATGCATAAAAACATATGATGCTAAATCATCCTCTTTTGTTTCATTTGCAGCACATTAGTGTGAAAATTGAGTAAAGGGGAAGAGGTGATACACCTTTTATGGGTGTATACTGAAATTTCATGGCAGATTATTTTTGGTTTTTTCTAAGCATTTTATTTTGTGATCATTTTAGATTTATAGACAAGTTACAAAGATAATAGATTTCCCATATACCCTTCATCCAGGTTCCTCTAATGTTAATAATATCTTACACATTATGGTACATTTTCAAAACTAAGAAACTGATATTGTTCATTGTTATTATTAACTAAATAAACTCCAGACTTAATTTAGATTCACCAGCATTTCTACTGATTTCCATTTTCCTTCCAGGATACCACATTGTATTTGTCATCATTTCTCCTTGTTATCCTTAAATCTTTTGTTCCTCAGTTTTACCTTCTTTTTCATGATCTTGACACATTTGAAGATCACTGGTTAGCTATTTTGTAAAATATTCCTCAATTTTGGTTTATCTGATATATTTTTTCATGATTAGACTTTAGGAAGAAGTTATAGATCTTCAGGAAGCATACCACAGAGGTAAAATAACTTTCTTATCACATCATAGGAGGTGTTATCAACAAGACATTACTGTTGATATAACTTGATTAGTTGATTAACGTGGTGTCTGCCAACTTACTATTTTATTACTAAAGTTAATATATTTTCCATTCCATATTTTATTGTGCAGAAGTGAGTCAACTATACAGCCCATACACAAGGAGAGATGAATTAAGCTTGGAAGAAGAGTATTAAGGAATTTGTGGACTTATGTTACACCTACCACAATAATTATTAAAAATTCAGGGGCAGATATTTTCACAGCTATGGAAATACCTTGTTTCTCCTTAAAGTTTCACACGCTAATTTTAGTATCCCTCAGTGAATCTTGCTTGCAGCAATTATTACTCTGGTGTTCTAATTACCATTATCTGTTTTCTTCATTTTTTCCACATTTATGCATTGGTATTCTTTGATAAGGAAGTTCTATCCCTTCTCCAACAATTTTTTATTGATTTGATTATGTTTTATATTAGTATGGACTCATGGATATTTATTTATTTTATTCTTTGATTTAAAATAATACTAACTTAATTTAATTTCCTGCTTAAAACTTTCCAGCTTTGGCCATTGGAAAATCTTTTGTCTTTTTGACATGCCCTGGCATTTTTTATTTAAGTATTTTTTTTAATTCTTAGTACTATAATGTTATCATCTTAAATGTTACCTACCTCAGCCATTTTGCCAAGTCTAGTCATTTTAGAAATCATGTTTTTGAATGTTAAATCAAGGGTCTGCAAACTTTTTCTGTAAACAGCCAGATAACAAATATTTTAGGTTTTGTGAGCCATGCAATCTGTCACAACTGCTCAACTCTGCTATTGTAGCAGAGAAGCGTGGCTATGTTACAATAGAATTTTATTTACAAAAATAGCCCACAGGCCAGTTTTGGCCTATGGACCATCATAGTTCACCTACACTTAGTTTAGACACAACAAAGTCTAAAGTCAAGGTGGAAAGACATGATCTGAAAGACATCTTGAAAATTAGGCAAGTTTCATTTTAAATCTAATTTTGAGTCTTGAAACCAAAAGAATCTATCGATTTAAATACACATTTGTACGCACGCACGCATGCACACACACACATATATACATACATACATACACACACACCTGGAGTGTAATGTCAGCAATATGGTGGAGTAGAAGGTTCCCCAGCTTGCATTCCCCCATGGAAACAATCATCTGGCAACCATCTATGGACAAAAGTGCCTTTGTGTGAGTTTTTTAATCTGAGCAAGAGATTGCAAAATCTTGGTGAAGTCCAAATCTGAGGAGAGCCACTTTGAAAAGACAGGCCTGCACTCTGGTGGTAAGCTTGCCAAACATGAACTGGCTGCAGATGGAAAGCAGCCCCATTCCACTAAGAACTGTGCTCCAGCCCTGCTTGGCTCCAGTCCTGCAATCAAACCCATTTACCAAGGGACCTAGGAGGAGCCACACCCATCTGTGCCCACAGAAATAAGCCCACCAACGTAGACCTGACTGCAGATATTGAAGCAGACTTATGATCTGGCTCTAGCCCTGATGCACTATGGTCAGGAGTCAGTTCTGCCTGCCCAGGGACCTCGTGGGAGACACATCTGTCCATGCCCCCAGTAACAGACCCAATGCCTCAGTCCTGATTGCACATCTTAAGGTAGCCCTGTGACCCAGTCCCAGCCCCACTCTACTACAGTCCAGAATCAGTTCTGTCTACCCAGGAGCCCATGCAATGGCTTGGCCAGAGCCCGTTCAGGGAACCACCAGAAGCCACACCCAGCCACACTCCTGGTAACAAGTCCATCACCTGTAGACTTGGCTGTAGACCCAGAAGCAACTCCGTGATACAGCTCCAGCACTAAACTGTGGTCTCAGAGGCGGTCCCATCCACTGGGGACCTGGTAGGAGCTACACTTCCTCACAGCCCAGGTAACAAGCCTACAAATCATGTATTCAACTTTGAACCTAGCAACAGACATGTCTGTGAAGATATGAAGAAGTGTTTGCTACTTCATATGCACAGACATCAACCCAAGGCTACACAGATTACACAGAATCAGGCAAACATGATACCACCAAAGGAAACTAATAAAACTCTAGTAATTGATCATAAGAAATAGAGATCTATGAATTCCCTGACAAAGAATTTAAAGTAATTGTTTTAAGGAAGTTCAGTGAGCTACAGAAAAACACAGACAGACAACTCAATGAAAAATGGAAGAAAATACATGAACAAAATGTGGCATTCAAAAAAGAGAAACAAGTCATAATAAAGAACCAAAAAATTTATGGAGCTGAAGAATACAATGAGTGAAATGAAAAATGAAGTAGAGAGCTTCAATAGCACACTCAATCAAGTGGAAAAAAGGATTTGTGAACTTGAAGAGACGTCATTTGAACTTATCCAGTCAGAGAAAAAAATAGAATAAAAAAGAGTGAAGAAAGTCTATGGAATTTATGGGTCATTATTAAGAGAATCAATATACACATTCTTGGCATCTCAGAAGGAAAGGAAGGAGAGAAATGGGCAGAAAGCTTATGTAAAGAAGTAGTGGCTGCAATTTCCCAAATCTTGGGAGGGATTTGGACATCCAGATCATGAAGGTGAAAGTCTCCAAACAGGATCAACCCAAATAAGATTATGAGACAAATTATAATCAGATTATCAAAAGTTAATGAAAAAGATAGCAGTAAGACAAAAGACATAATATTTCTACAAAAAAAATCATCAAATCACAAAAAGACAACAAGAAAGGAGGAAAGAAACAGAAGAGCCACAAAACAGTCAGAAAACAATATACAAAATACAGGAGAAAGTTCTTACCTATCAATAATTACATTACATGTAAATAGATTAAATCTCCCAGTTAAAAGACATAGAGTGGCTGAATGGATTTAAGTAATCCAACAATATCCTACCTACAAAAGATTTGCTTTATCTTTAGAACAAATCTAGGCTGAAAGTGGAAAAAGATATCCCATGCAAATGGTAATCAAAAGAGAGCAGTATATTTATATCAGACTAAATAGACATTTTTTTAAATTTTATTGCGGGAATTGGGGGAGGGAACAGTGTTGGGGAATGGGGAAGGGAAACAGACAAGTTGCTGTCCTTTTGTTCTTCAGTCTATTTGTGGAGGACGTCGCTTCACTGGCCCATGTTGGTATTGTGATTATTACGCTCTTCCCGGCTGAGGCAGATCAGTCTCCGGCCATTGGACAGCTGCTCACAGCAGCTCACAGCAGCTCACACCACTGGCCACTCACACTGGCTGCTGGCCACACACAGTAGCTACGGCAGCCCACTGCAGACCCACTGCAGCCTATGCCATCCTCAGCGACTCAGGGCAGCCCAGCTCCAGGTCGAGTTGTTGTACATCATCTTAGCTGTAGAGGGCAGTGTCACTGGCCCATGTGGGATCCAAACCAGCTGCCCTGCTACTCAGAGCTGGCGTCCCAAGCCAAGTCTTAAACAACAAGCCACTCGTCTGACCCCAGACTAAATAGAGTTTAAGTCAAAACTGTCAAAAGAGACAAAGAAGGTTATTAAATAATAATAAAAGGGTAATTCAACAGGAAAATCTAATAATTATAAATATATATAAACCCAACATCAAAGCACCTAAAGTATAAAGCAAACATTGACAGATCTTAAGGGAGAAATAGACAGCAATGTAATAATAGTACGAAACTTCAATATCCCACTCTCTATAATGGATAGATTCTCCAGACAGAAAATCAGTGAGGAAACAACAAAACTGAACAACACTATAGGTTAAATGGACCTAACAGACACACACAATACTTTCCACTCAACAGCAGAAATATACAAATTCTTCTCAAGTAAACAAGGACCACTCTCCAGAGTAGATCATGTTAGGTTGAAAGATAAGTCTTAACAAATTAAAGTATATTGACATCACTACAAGTGTCTTTTTGGACCACAATGGCATGAAACTAGAAATTAATAGCAGTAAAAAAATGGAAAATTCACAAATATATGTAAACTACACAACACATTCTTGAAAAAGAAATCAAAAAGGAATTTTAAAAATATCTCAAGACAAATGAAAATGAGAATACAACATACCAAAAAAGACTTAAATTATTCAAAAATATAAGAATCTCCTTTATGAAAAGAATAATAAAATTGTAAAGTTGAAGAGTCCTAAGGCATAAAGGGTCATGAGGTCCCATACTTCGTTGAATGAATGCCTCATAGCATCCCTGAAAGGGAAAAAGGAAATGAACCTTTATTGAGCCCAATGTAGGGTGCAATACTCGTATTCTTTTTAAAATATGCATATGTCACCCAGTGTCATTAGTTTTACCTACAGGCTTTGTGTCATACCCAGTTTTAATAATAGTGTGTTGCATGATTTCATTCAAGTTAATGATACACATATCCTGTAAGACTGACAACCCAGTTTGAGAAACATCCTTCCAGTCTGAAATGGCTCTATGCATCTTTAGGTATGCTATTCTACTAGCAATGGTTGCATGTCAAGCAGTTACTGGGTCATGGTAAAGTACATAGGCACTAAAGTCAGGCTTTCAGGGTTCAAGTGTTGGTTGTGTCATCAGCTATATGGGCACGTACAAGTATTTGGGCCTTTTTGTACCTCAGTTTCTTCATCTGTAAAATTACAGCAAGAGTAATACCCATCTAATAGATAATGAGGATGAAATAAATGTCTAACAAATACTGCTGGTAAATAGTAAAGCCCCCAATACATATCAGCAATTGTGATTTATCATGAAGCCCACATTTATCAGTTTTCCTATAAAGCCTTCATAATTATCATTGTAGGAATCTTGATTAACTATGTGTATCAGTCTTATGGCTCTTTCAGTTCAAAGAAGAGACACGAACTCTGGTTTTCTTGAGCAGAGATTTTACTGAAAGGATATGAGGTGGGTCGCAGATTTAAGGGAAAAGCTGGCTAACCAGTGGTTTCAGGAAGAACAAGAATCAGAACATTTCCAGGGATTCAATTTATAGATGAATAGCTCCTATTCTCTCATTTTATATTCCTCCACTTTAGATTCAAATTCCAAAAAGAGAAAGAGGATCTGATGGGCTTGGCTACGATTCTTTGCCGATTCTTGGAACAGGTGGAATGAAGCACACTGACAATCCCACCTAGAATGCATGTAGTAACAGGTCCAATATCCAAAGGAAACAGAAAAGAATACTGGGCAGACAAAACAAGATATCCAGTACAGTATGTTTATGACGTTTTCCATTTGCTAGTCACTTTGAAAAATAAAATTGTTGTGACTTTGACATAACAATATAATTGATTTAATATGATAAAAGTAAAAAGAAAAAAATCCCTGTTTGGCAATTATTAAGTGTATAAAGTTGAGCAGTGAGGAAGCTTGGAGGATTTTAAGTTCAAGGCAACCCTGATTAAAGGTTATCTATAGTACATTCATTTATTCAGCCAAAGATTACCATTTAAAAGGTATGAAATATATATATATATTTTTAATAATTTTTTGTAGAATTTTTCTCTTGAAAAATACAAATATCCTTCCTTCTCTAAAAAATGACCTCATGATGTTATTTTAGTTTCATTTTCCTTTTGCTTCTTACCCTCCTTTTTATACCTTATTTACCTAGCCTGAATCACTTGGCAGTCCATTTCCTTTGGCAGATCTGAGAATCTTGAGATCTCAAAAAATAGGGTAAATATATAAAATTCAGATCTGTAGAAAGCAGAGGATTATAACGAATTTGTGATTGCCCAGAAAGAAATTTTATGGTTTACAGGACACAGGATATTATTTAAATTCACAGCCTAATTTGTTTCTTAAGAACACACAAAAAAAACAGAGAGAGAAAGAGAGATGAGGTGTTCAGTGCTTTCTGTGCACCAGATTCAGTGCTATGAGCTTGGGAATAGTCATTCAAGAATAAGATTTGAAGACTAAATATTTTGTTTTTATTTAATACTCGCACTTAGACTCTTATTATGTAGTTCTTTTACAAAATTGTCATTTTTAATTGCTACAAATGGTGAGTTATTCTAAATCACTGTTCCATAGAGAGCTTTGATGAGAACAAAATACCTTTCATTTTAACTGCATTGTATTTGTACAAGGAGTCTAACGAAGTGAGTGTAACGTATGGTGCCAGCCAGTCCTAGAATCTGGTTTTTCTATACGATTGTGAGGTACACAGCCTCTCACTTGCACATATGCAAAATGGAAATAGCAATTCCTCTCTCATGGAGTTAGTATGAGGATTGAAGCAGGTGTTGTATGTGAAGTACCAAGCACAGGGCTTCGCACATTAAAGAAAATCATCAAATTTATTTCTCTAAGAAATGTAGATTGTGGGCCATTGAATGGTTAATAGGTAAATGAGTCTTCAGACAACAAATGATACATTTTTTTTCAATCTTAATTGTCCAATCATTGTATTGGGTTGTCAGAAAAGTCATGATGTATTTTTTCTGTTTTTCATTGCAAAAATGCATCATGATTTTTCCGATAACCCAATAGTATTAGGTTTGCATTGTCTTAAAAGTAGCAAAGTCATTTGAAAATAGCCAAGAAGGCTGCTTTAAACAGGACTCTGAATCCAAGTAGTTACTTGAAAATGAGTTTCCTATTTTCCGTCATGTAGGTCAGAATGATGCTTAGAAAAACAAATTTCAATCTTCCATACTAGTTATTGAAAACTTTTGTTTGTAATAGTAGTTTTATGTTTCTAATTTTTTAAAAATAAAACATGTTTATTCTTTTTTCTTACCTTTGTCATAAATATTCATAAACCCTATCTATCCTCTACACACCGATTCCTGCATTATCTGTTCATGTCTTTAAACTTATTTAGTATTTTCTCTCAAAATATTTCCATTGAAAGTTCTCAAAATTCTGTATAAATGAGCCACAATATAATAATATAAGTTAATCCTTTAAAATAGCTCTAACCCACATGGTTTGAATATAAATGAGAATGACAAGGCTGTGTTTCTAAATGCAGGAGGTTTACAGGTGTTATTTTGATAGCAGGAAGAAAATGTTGATTAGGTTTGGAGTGTATGCCAGCTACAGAAATCAACCTGACTTAATTTGTTTTTTCACAAATCTCACAATGTTCAGAAACCAGCTAATGTTTTAATTTTCACCATGTTATTATATAAGAAACATTTCCATTATGTTCCAAGTCATCTGAAAAAGAAGTCAAGCATTGAAAATCATGGAGATACTTATTACAAATGTATTGGATTATTAGAATAGTCCATATTCAGTGTCAGAGCTAACAGTTTCAAGCTTACCATAGCCATGCATATATTTTTACAGTTTTTATTACTGTGTGTGCTTGGGTCTGTGTGCACGTTGCATGTGTGTGCTTTCAGAAAGTTCGTTCTGTAATCAAGTAGAGAGAAATCATTGAAAACAGTGTATTGTAACACCATTAAATGCAAGCACAACTGAGCATTTCCAACTTCTTAATGAATTCCATGCATAAATGGCCTCTTTGGTAACTTTTTCAAAAAGAAAAAAAATTGAAAATGTAGATCCTTAAGAGTGTTTCTTGAACCACGCATGTGCTATACAAAACTAAGGAAAGGAAGCAAATAGAAAGAAATGTGACTGTTGTTTAATATCTTAGTAATAACATAAAACTAGGTTCTATACAACTCTTCCTTTTAATTAGAAAAATAACTTTTGAAACAATCACACATTTATAGAAAAAGTTACAAATGTACTTCAGGGAATCTTTTTTTCTGCACCATTTGAGAGTGGTTATCAAAATTATACCCATCAATCCCTAATACTACAATAGTTTAATGCATAGTTATCTATCTCTGAGGACTTTATTCTACATACCCAGAGTTACAACTATCAAAATGTTGTATTCTTGCCCAGCCCTGGAATAATCAGTCATTTGCCCAAGCAGCCCTGCTTCCTTTTAATACAAAATGGTATTTATAAGTCAGGATCTGAGCACTGTGTGTGCTTATTGAGATTGGAATGTTGCTGCTCCAAGGCTTGTTCTGCCAGCGAATTGGGGTGTGTGTGTGTGTGTGTGTGTGTGTGTGTGTGTGTGTGCGCACGCGCGCAAAACTTTAAATAAATATATATTTATTTCCATATCTATGTATTTTGAAAGCCATGAGTTCATACTGATATCTTCAATTTCAGTCTACACTATTGGGTTTAGTCTAGTTTTATCCCTTTCCATATTTGTATTTCCTTTTTTTTTTCTTGTTTTCCTGACAGCGAAGAACCTGGGTCCTGGTATGCCTAATGTATTTACTTATTGGCTCAATCCCCTGTATGTCAGCTATCACTTGACTTTGCCCCCATCCTCTGCCCTGTGCAGTCCTCCTGTATAAATGCCCTTTTTACCCTGCTTGGCCCTGAAACCCAAGCCAGATTTCTTCCTGCATGGAAGCCCCCCTCACCCTGTTTGGGCAGTGATACCCTGTGCCAGGCCACCTCCCTGCATATGCCCTCTTCAGCCATGAAGATGGAACTCTCATGAATGAGATTAGTGAGTACCCTAGTAAAGGTCACGAAAGAGCTTGCTTCACCTTTAAGCTCTCTCATGTGAGACTGCAACAAGAAGTCAGCCATAAGCAACTGGGAAGAAGATCTTCAACGGAACTCAACCATGATGGCACCCTGACCTCAGACGTGTAGCCTCCAGAATTCTGAGAAATAAATTTCTGCTGTTAATAAACCACCCAGTATATACTACTTTGTTAATAGCAATCCAAACTAAGATAGATGCTCTTCCTGTCTCAGTTGGATATGACTCTAAACATACTGAAATATGCAGGGCTCCTGTGGAAAAGTTCTGATTCAAGTTCTGACACCATAATTTGGTCCATGGCCTCTTCTACATTCTCCAGCATAGACACCTACCTTGCTGTGGCTCACTGAGTGGCTTTAGAACTGATTTTTCTGGAAGGAAATATGGAAGGAAAAAAAAGATAAGGAAGAATTTAACTTGTACGTTAATTAGGTAAATGAATATTTGAAATTTGTGCCTTTATCTACAAAGCAGTACTACGCAAAAACCTACAAAAGAATATACCATATTTCCCCATGTATGAGACGCAGCTTTTTTTGAAAAATTTGGGGTCTAAAAACTGGGTGCATCTTATCCAGTGGTTGTAGATTTTTTTACTTGCATTTCCCGCTGTTTTGCACTTGTTTTATGCGCTCATTGTTTCACACTTGTTACCCGTATATTACGGTAGGTTACATTTTGCCACGTTCTGCCCAGAAATGGCTCAGAAAAGATTTTCATACAGTGCTGAATTCAAGTTAAAAGTGATCCAGTTTGTAAAAGTGAATGGAAATCATGCTGCTGAACGTAAGTTTGGTCCTCCTCCAACTGAGAAAACAATCCGAGACTGGCTACAGGAAGAAGAAACCCTACTGAAAACACCCGGCAGAAGAAGGCCATGAGAGTCAAGTCAGCAAAATGGCCAGATTTAGAGAGGGAATTGAAGATATGAATTGAAGAGCAAAGGGCAATTGGAATTCCTGTGTCCACAAAGATGGTTCAGCATGAGGCAAGAAGAACTGCTGATGAAAAATAAGTTAATAAAACTTGAGTTCAATAACTTTATGTAATACATTTTTTTTCAAATTTTGGGCCCTAAAATTAAGGTGTGTCTTATACATGGGGAAATACGGTAAGTGAAAAAATAAGTCTTTCTTCTCTGTCTCAGTTCCATGCTCAGGAGGCAATCATTGTATACTGTGTGTGTGTGTGTGTGTGTACCTTTCCAGACATAATCTATGCATTTGCAAACAAATACATGTGTATATGTGTGTGCATATAAAAATTAATTTAACTGACATTCAGTTTACAGAATTTATTTTTACTTTTCCTATTAAAAAGACTCTATAATGAATATTCTTTCCTACACATGCATCATTTTGCACATCTGTATGACTATGAAATAGAGTATCTTGGTCCTTCTTGCTAGCACAGTATGTTATCAAAGTTTTTGATATTTGACAATTTTATAGTTGAAATCTGATATCTTCTTGTAGTTTTAAATTTTGTCTAATATGAATGATATTGAAAATATTTTGTTTATAAATGTCATTGGTAGTTCTTTTTCTGTGTACTTTTCATTAATCTGATTTGTCCATTTTTATCATGAGTCATTTCGTTTTTGAATTCAAAGAGCATTTTATAGTTTAAGGAAGTTAGCTTTTGCCACTGTGACATGAGTTGCAATATTTTTCCCAGTCTATTTTTAAATTTTATTTTAAAACATATTCTACCATAGAATATTTCTGAATTAAAAAACAGGAGTTGTTTACACAATTTTGCCACATTAGCAACAAGTGTGCTGTATCATCCAGAAATCCATGAAGACCTACTAAAACAATTTGGAATCTCATGTTATAATCAAATATAACATGGCAAAGTGAGTCTGACACATAATGATGGACATAATTGTTATTAGGCTTTGTGGTAATTAGGCCTTAATCATATAGTTCACATAAATGACATTTTGTACTACTTTTCACAAAGCCAAAAATTAATTATAAGATAATATTTTCTTGTATTAATGTTTTCTTCTGTAATAAGCATCATTGAGAACTTTTTTATTATTATTGCACATATTTTCTCATTGACTTGAGTCCTATTATTACTTTCATCTGAGTCCACTGTGTATACTGCAGGGCCCTAAAAATCTATTTTTTTACTCATTGTGTAAAAAAAAACAAAGTTGTATCAGGGGCTGTAGAGCTTGAGAAAGCATGATCCCTACACATTGTATCATGAGATATCTGCCGAGAGAGAATGATCACTGAGAATGATTAAGAGGGGGGAAAACAATTTTGAAAAAAAATTTTTTTGAAAAACTTGATTTCAATACTTAGTATAAAGCTCAAAATAAAGTCAATATAGTATTGGAAAAAATACAGATCAATGAAATGCAAAAGGGATTTCAAAAATAGCCCCACACATGTATGCTCAATTGATTTTTGAACAAAAGTGCAAAGACAATTCAATGGAGAAAATAGAGAAAAAATAGTCTTTTCAACAAATGGTGCTAGAACAGTTGGACAATCATATACAAAAATAAAAGAACAAGAACAAGAAGAACAATAGCAGCACCAGCATCAACAACAAAAACCTTAACCTATCAATTTCTTACACCACATACAAAATGGGTCATAGGCCAAAATGGAAAACATTAAGCTATAACACATAAAATATAAAACATAAGAGAATGTATTTGTTACTTTAGTTTTGGATTAGGTAAATTTGTTTTAGATATGACATAGAAAGCATGATACATAAAAGAAATAAATGATTAAGTAGACAACATCAAAATTAAAAATTACCATTCTAGATTCCTGTTACTTTGTCATCTACCTGACTGTCAAAATAAACTAGACTATCTACTTCCCACTTTAATGGCTTTGTTCACATCGTTCTCTGTGTTTGAAATGCCTATTGCTTTCTGTCAAAACTTGACCCTTTCTTTACAGCATAACTCTGCCTCTCTGGAGCTTCCTAGGTCCAAGTACTAATGTTGCCACATGTGTGCTTCTATACCATATGTATGTCTCTATATAGCTATTTATATATCTTTATACACACATATGTCCACACATATATAAGCATAGGTATGTATACACATATTTATACATATATATATATATATATATATTATATGACAGACTGATTTTACTGATGTTGCTCGATTAAAATTTCATCTTTTCATACCTTTAGGTCCAACCAAAGGCCTTATATATAATACTCAAAAACTATTAAAATAAATTCCGTTATATAGGTCTACACACAGATTTGCTTTTTAGTTCATAAACTGTATTTCTCTATGTCAAACATAATCTATGGGCAAACTTTTATATCCCATATAGTTGGGCTTGGCTGATCCATAGTAGAAATTACGCATGGGTTATCAGTTGTCGTTAGGTAACATCTAAATGCAGCCTGCTACTCTGCACGCCATTATGTCTAGACTCTTGAGGCTTTCTATTGCTCTCCATAGCAGATTAGTGAGTTCAAACAAGACCCACATCATTCCTATTCCTAATCAGGAGAGGAAGAGGTAAGAGTAAGTAGGATTAAGGAAAAGAACAATATACTTCTAAAATGGTGTTCTAGAGAGGGAACCTTGAAAAGCTGAAGGTGTAATATGGAAACCTCAGCAATTCTTGGTTCTCATTTTTAGGATATCAATTTACTGCATATTCATCTACAGCTATTTCCATTGTGAAGTACTGAGTGTATTGGATAACCCTGCTCCAGTAGTAATTAAATTGTATTTGTAATTTCACTCAATTAGATTTTTTTAAGTAAATGAATGAGAAGAGATGCTTTATTGAGTAAGACATTTTAGTTATTGTTACATCAGATAGAATTTTGTTGTGATGCCTTGTTGCATTGAGGGCATTTGGAAGACTATAGAAAGAAAGCTGTGGTCTGGTAATAGTGTCCACAAAGTCACAAAAAAATCCCAAAAACCTACATTCAGAATTCAAGTTATTTTTCCAATTCATATATACCAAGTATTTGTTTCATTTAATCGTATACACACACACACACACACACAGAATTGTGCTCTCATTGTAGATATGTACAGTAGTAATAAATACATATATAAAAAGCATGGAAGATGGTCTAGATTCTAAAGGTTTAATTATGCTCTCCATTTTTACATATACCTTTTTCATTAATTGAAAGAAATGGAACAAAGTATTTAACTGAGTTATTGTAGTGCTGACATAGAGGTCAGACAATTAAGTTTGTGAACTCGTCCTAGAAGTGCTACATACCTCACTGCTGAGTATGACTAAGGTCACCTTCGAAGTACTCCCCTTGGGAAGCTATGCACTGACGCCAGTGCCTAGTCCATCCCTTAAAGCAATTTTGAAACTCTTTTTCTGGAATGGCCATCAGAACTGTCATCATATTACCCTTGATATCCTGAATGTCATCAAAATGTCTTCCTTTCAATATTTCCCTTATCTTCGGGTAAAGAAAGAAGTCATTGGGAGCCAGATTAGATGAGTAGGTAGAGTGTTCCAATACTGTTATTTGTTTACTGGCTAGAAACTCCCTCACAGACAGTGCTGTGTGAGCTGGTGCATTGTCTTGATGCAAGAGCCATGAATTGTTGGCAAAAAGTTGAGGTCGACTAACTTTTTCATGCAGCTTTTTCAGCACTTCCAAATAATAAACTTGGTTAACTGTTTTTCCAGTTGGTACAAATTCATAATAAATAATTCCTCTGATATCAAAAAAGTTTAGCAACATTATTTCAACAAGTTCCTGAACTTAATTGTCTGACCTTCTATTACTTATGACTCTATAAATATAGTAATAAATGCTATATTCAATTCCTTAAAATTCAGTGTGTGACTAAAATTAATGTAAATTCCTACAATCTCATATCTATTATTTTATAGAAATAAATTTGAAATGTCCATATTCTAAAATGAGTAGAAATATCAGAAAAAGCATAATATTCAGCATATGCTAGCTCATTTTTAACCCTAATAATATTTTGCACTCAACTAAATATTTTTTCTAGGTAATCTGACAGTGCAGAGTTTATGAATAGCAAGTACAAGCCGAACCAACTAAAATCACTACTTTTCAAATCCACGTGCAAAAGAATAAAACTAGACGGCAATCTGTCACCACATACAAAAATTAACTAAACATAGATCAAAGATCTAAACATAAGACCTGAAACAATAAACTGCATAGAAGAAAGAATAGGTACTAAACTTATGGACCCTGGGTTCAGGGAGGATTTTCAATGGCAAGGGAATTAAAAGCAAAAGTAAATGAATGGGACTGTAGCAAACTAAAATATAATCAATAATGTTGTAAAGATTTTTTTAGGGGGCCAGATGAACTCATGTCTTGTAAGGGAAACCATTTCATAGATGATGTAGGGGCCTGACCACTGCACTGTACATCTGAAGCTGCCGTTGAATAATATTATATGTCAACTATAATTTAATACATATATAGTCATGGAATGTAGAGTATAGTGTGGGACTAGTCAATAGAATTGTAATAGATAAGTATGATATCGGGGGTGGGGGGCAGTGAATGGGGGAAGGGAGTTGTCACTTTGTGAGGGGTGAAAAAGATAACTATTGCATTGTTTTGTTCACCTGAAACTAATAATAATAAAACAATAAAAATTAAAAAAATAAAAAGCTTCCGCACAGCAAAAGAAACAGTCAACAAAATAGAGGGAACCAACCAAATGGGAGAAGATATTTGCCAGCAACATCTCTGATAAAGGGATACTATCCAAAATATATAAAGAACTCATACAACTCAACAACAAAAAAACAAACAATCCAAAAAAAATGAGCAGAGGATCAGAACAGACACTTCTCCCAAGAAGACATACAAATGGCCAACAGATACATGAAAAGATGATCAACTTCACTAGCTATTAGGGAAATGCAAATCAAAACTACAATGAAATATCAGCTCACATATGTTAGAATAGCTATTATCAACAAGACAAGGAATAACAAGTGTTAGATAGGCTGTAGAGAAAAAGAAACTCTCATACACTGCTAGTGGAAATGTAAATTGGTACAGTCACTATGAAAAGCAGTATGGAGGTTCCTCAAAAAATTAAGAATAGAATATGACCCAGCAATCCCTCTTCTGAGTACCCACCCCAAAATTTTGAAAAGGTATATGTACCCCTATGTTCACTGCAGCATTATTTATGGTGGCCTAGACATGGAAACAACTGAAGTGTCCTTCGATAGATGATTGGATAAAGAAGATGTGGTACATATACACAATGGAATGTTACTGAGCCATGAGAAAAGATGAAATACTGCCATTTTCAAGAACTTGGAGGAATCTTGAGAATATCATGCTAAGCGAAATAAGTCAGACAGAAAATGTCGAGAACCATATGATTTCACTTGTAGGTGGGATATAAAACTAAAAGCAAAAAAATGAAGAAGACAAACAAACCAAAAATCATAGACACAGAAAACAGTTTGGTGCTTACCAGAGGCTAAGTGGGATGGTACAAGAGGGAAAAGGGGTCAAATATATGGTGATGGAAGGAGAAATGACTCTGGGTGGTGAACACACAATGCAATATATATGATGTATTATAAAAATGTACTCTTGAAGCATATAATTTTACTAACCAATGTCACCCCAATAAATTGAATAAAAATTAAAAGGAAATAGAAAAACTGTAAAATAAAAAGGGGCTAGTTTTGATTTGTAAATACCAAATAGAAAATTGTTATCTCTTCCCTTTGAAATCAAGAACTTGTATAGTGAGATCCCAGAGTGTTTTATAATTTTTCTTTTGCAAACTATTTTTCTAAAATGTTTGAGACTTTTTAAAGTATCTGAGCCTATTTTAGATCTTACCATCTTTTAATTATATCTATACTGTATTTCAGCTGAGGCAGATACAGACAATGCTTATATTTCTAATCTAAGCATAGTTGCGGATTGTAAGCAACAGGAATGGGGATAATGAAATACGTATCTACAATAATACAAAAAGGTCATTCTTCCAGTAATTTTTCCTTTATCTAACAACATCTTTTTACCCAAGCTATTAAGAAGCAAGAAATTTGATATGTAAAGTTTCTTGTTTCTTCCTGATATGTTTCCTCTTTTGTTAAGTGAGAAGAGAGTCAACATAAATGAGAGGAAAGTGAAAAAGTAAGGAGTCTGGAAACTTAACTTGATAAGCAGATTTTCAGTAGTGGAAATGTGTCCTTTGAAAAGGGAAAAAAAATCAATAGTTGTGTAAAATATAGAAGGCACATTTGTCTTCATTAATATATTTCCCCCCAACTTAAGTACTGTGAGACAGTAATCTAAAAATGATACAAGACCATTCATGAATACACAGATATTCACTGAGCACGTGCTGAGGTCCGAGGCACTGTGCTCAGCAGTCTCTGAACCTGTTCTGAAAAAGTAGGAGCACTGCTGGGATCACTCCAGCCACTATGTATATAGCCATTCTTTCCATCATTAAAGATGAGTTGATAGATTTTGAAAATCTAGTGTTTTTATATTTTAGTAAACTCATATCTTGGTTCACTATTTTAATCTGTGTTTGACATACTGAAGTTATAGTATGTTATGAGGAAATCTAATACATGGCCAATTTTTCAATCACTTATGTAATCATTGGTTGAAATACTGTTAAGCAAATTTGTAAAAGGTTTAAACAGCCATTTCACCAAAAAATATATGTGAAAAAATGACCAAGTCCATCATTTATCAGGGAAATGCAAAGGAAAACCATATCTACACATCCACTAGAAAGGCTAAAAATAAAGTGGCCATGCCAAGTGTTGGCAAGAATGTGGAACAACTTAAACTCTCATATATTGCCAACAGCACTGTAAAATGGTACAACCACATTAGAAAACAATTTTGTAGTTTCTCATGAAATCAAAGATACATTTACTCTATAATCTGTCTATGTCACTCCTAGGTTTTCATCCAAAAGAAAGGAAAACATATGTCCACACAACAACTTATATATAATTAAGTCTTATACATGAATTTTATTAATGTTCATAACAGCCCCAAACTGGAAATGACCCAGCGATCCTTCAATGTGTGAATGGCTAAAGAAACTGTGTAATATAATGCTACTTAGCAAGGAGAGGGAAAGAACTATTGATACACACTATAGCATACATGGATCTCTAAAACATTATGATGAGCAAAGGAAAGCCAGAAACAAAATAGAAGATATAGTATGATTCCATTCATATGAAACTCTAAGCATGGCAAATCTAACCTATAATGACAAAAACCATTGTATTCCTTGGACTGGTAGTGGAGGCAGTGGTAGACATTAACATCAGACTGGAACAAGGGAACTTTTGGGGTGCTACAAATATATGACTGGTCTGGAACTGTGTTTACAAGGATGTATACATTTTTCAAAACCCACTGAGCTATGCATTTAAAATGGGTGGTTTTTTTTAACTGTAGACATATTATTTCTCAATAAGGTTGATCTTAAACTGAAGAACAAATACTCTTATTAAACATGCCCAATTAGAAGAGTGAATGTTTTAAATAAGTGGCATGTAACACAACTGAATTAATTTTTAAAAATTATCTAGGTGGGGTGACCATACATCATCTATCTAAATCAAGGCACTTTTGAGAATAAAAGGGGATGCCTCCAGAACAACAGGCACAAACAGGGACTGTTCCAGGCCAAATGGGATATATGGTCACTCTAAATTCAGGAAATTTTAATAATGTGAATAGATCCCAGTGGTACGGTTTCATACACTCATTACAAACTTTTCTTACCTCCCTCCATCCTTTTCTGTTGCTTCACCTTACATGCCTTCTATTCTACCTACTATTCTCTCTTCCTTAGCCATCTGTATGTCATGACAAATGATATATACTGATGCTTTTCACTGAAATATGAAACTACTTTTTATCTTTAAACCATTCTAAACAGAGCTTCCTTATACATATTCAAATTACTGCACATTTTGGTTTCTTGTGAGATAAGTATTGCAGTTAATTAGATAAGATAGTAACCAAAAGGCTGAGCATAAAATAAGAAGCTGCTTAAACTTATGACAATTTTTGAATCTCATATCATCATTTACCTTGATTTGAGCTGAGTTGTATATTTAGCCAGTCTTTGATGAGCTATTTGAATGTTTATAAAATTTATCTACAAGATTATGCACATTCTTGCCTTACTAAATGTGCAAAGTCATAATTACAAGGAACAACATTTTTACATTGTTTTCACCACATGAGTTAACTTTTATGAAATAATTCATGCGAAAAAAAAGTTTTCTATGTCTATGGACATTAGTCCTCTCCATCTCATTGCTGAACGTATTCAATCAAAGATTGGAAAACCACCTGCCACGGGTACTTGGAGTGATTCCAACTTCTCAAAACAAGTTGAATGGCTGACCTCTAAGGTCCCTTGTAACTTTCAGTTCCATTATTCTGTTAGAGATGAGAAGAGAGGCAGTTGGGCAAAGCACAAATGTGAATGATGACTAACAAGCAGCTTAAAATATTGCCTTCATTTATATACAACCTGAGTACCAATGTAATTCAATGTATAATTTCAGTCATGTCATAACTGTAAAAGTTTATTTACAACAGAGTATTAAGTGTTAAATAAATACTGCAAAGTTGGGATATTGCATAATTTTGGAGATTCCATATCTAAATATAAACTTTGCTCATAGAGAACCTCATTAGTTGATAAAAGAGAGTTGTTTTCGTTTTTAGGAAATACATGTGATTTTTCACTAAGATTTCTTTTTTATTATGACTTGTGTCATTATTAATGTTTTAATTTAATGAAAAGTCAGAGGTTTTTCACTATGTAACTTAAGAACAATTAAATAACTGAAAAATATTGTGACTGCTAACTGAACTAATATATTTAATACTTTCATCTATCCTTCTTTTCATCAATACATATGAAAAATAAAATAAAAACAAATTTCCTCCTTCAAATTTTTCTCTATTTTGAATAATCTGGGAAAAACAGTGAATTCACCAATTTTTGAATTATAATCTCACTTCTATTTACTCTGTTTTAAGCCTCAAAATCACATATCTATGAGATGATTTTTGAACAGTAGGAAAATATTGATATCGTCATTGTATGTCCTTCGTTATAGTAAAATACAGCATCTTACAATTTAGTTGCCACGACTCAATTAAGGGAATATTTTTGAAACCATGTTGGTTATAACAGTAACTCAAACATCACCAGTGTATATGAAATGGTTACTCACTTAATTTCTATAGAACAAAATGCAGGGTTAGTATTTTTGTAATCTCTATGGAAATTTTCTCCAAATTGTCTCCCCACAAAATAGCCTTCTTAGAAAGATGCTGAAAATCAGGTTATGTGCATCCACAGGCTTCTGCAAAGTAAGCATGACAGGAAGAGAAAAAGTGCTTTTCCCCATTAAACTCAAGAGGACAGAAAATAGCTGAAGTTTGGTCCAACATAATACATTTTCTTTTTTAGCCATAAATATAAAAACACTGCCATGTGTAAAAGAAATACTAGTAAGTTTGTATTTCTCACAACATATGTCGTACACATAACTATAACCCCCACCACCACCATGAACTAAGTAGTGTTTTCCATATTTTCAGAGAACGCCACTGTTTGATATGCCATGAGTCATTTTTCCCCTAGAGCAGCAAAGTGTCAGACAACTCTGTAACCATTAGTGTAGGAATATCTTGTATTTGGTTAGGTTTTCCTCTTAACTAACTTTAAAATAGACTGAAAAGGCAAAGGGCAAATGAAAAGACATTGCAGAGCAATTTCAATCATGAAATTAATAAAGAAAATAATGTTTGAATAGTACTAGCCACCTAAGCAGCCTACAATTCATGGTAATGAATTGCACGAGGAAAAATAGAATGTATTTATTGTGGTTTCATTTTAAACACCTTTCTAAGACAATGTTGCCTAGAGGTTATTTCACCTCCGTCTCCTCTTCCTCCTTCTTCTCCGAGAAAAAAAGTATCTGCAGCTTTGAAGGATCTGAGATTTTACTCGAACTGCAAGCTGATGAATTATCTTGCCATAGTTTTATGGATGCTGGCCGAAGACATGAGATTTCCAGGTCACAGAAAAGGAACTTTATTACTCATGGCAATAGCATTAGCCACAGTGCCAGCCTCAATTTCTACAGAGTGACATTAAGAGGGCCAGATGATGCCTGGACGTGAAATGGGTTACCTTAACAGAAAAGGAGTCGTGAGCTTAGGGACCTGGAATCTCTTATAATGGCCAGCAAGCCTGCCTGATCTTTGCCCTGGATGGAGACACTATCTTTAGTATATTGGACAATTTACAAAACTGCTCCGTGCTCTGGGGGGGAGATATTGTCTCTATCTTCTAAATCAATTCACTGTACAACATTTTTTTAAAAAATAGCCTGCAATAAATAAAACAATGCCTCTCTTTGCAAGACATGCAGAAATGTGAGAACCCCATAGAGAAGTGTTTCTTAGTAGTGTGTGTCTTTTAGCCAATGCAAGTAAGAATAGCAAATTTTTGGATGAAAGAAGCTATATACTTGATTCAAAGGGTATTTTGACATATTGCAATTAAAGATTATTTTCTTGGGCCGGCCGAGTGACGCATTGGTTACGAGCTGGCTTGGGACACCAGAGGGCCCCGGTTCGGATCCCACATATGAGGGCCAGTGACACTGCCCTCTACAGCTAAGATGCTGAAGCAACATCCTCCACAACTAGACTGAAGAACAAAACGACAGCAACTTGTCTGTTCCCCTTCCCCTAATTCCCCAGCACTGTTCCCATCCCCCAGTTCCCCAATAAAATCTTTACAAAAAAAAGAGATTATTTTCTTTTCACATAACTATTTGAGGGATTATCAAAAAGTTTCACTTTTGCTGCTAGGAAATTTACTACTAGCCCATTATCCAAAGACAAGCTCAAAAGAAAACAGGTGAAGAGTGATGTAAAAGAAGACCTGCATTGGCAGCAAGGGAGCATGTCCAATCAAAGAGAATTACCCTTCATCTCTATAGTCATTATTCTGGATACACTGCCATTACGGCATAATAAATAACTAAGTAGGACTATTGGTGATTCGGGGAGGTTGGCCTGTAATGATGAGAGCCCAGATGCACAAACAATACAAACATTTCCTGAGAATGATTTTCACAATGTGGCATTTCAGATGTTGAAACACATTATGAATATTAAACTCATATCCCAAAGTTATGTCCCTAAGATACTGTTATCCCTAGGTCAGTGTGATTGAAAATGTAAGTGCGTGACAAATATTCTCTCTTCTAGGCATAAATGTCATTTGGTTTGTGGTAAAGGCCAACAGCTGTCTATGAATGATGTATTGCTTTGTTCCTATTGATACTTAACGCTTTGTGCAAAGACATAGTTTTACCACATTAAGATGATGTTGGTTGTAGTTGGTTTGTATTATTACTTATTTTCTTACTATTTAGTAGCAAACTCACTATCTCCATACTTATTACCTCTTTGTTGCTGTAGTGAAGGAGGATTTGAAAAATTATTCTGATGAAACTGATTTAGCAACCATATTTAACATAGAGCATGTCAATAGCTTAGAAGCAACCATTTGAAAATTAATGATTATTTTGTCACTGTGAACTTGGCTAGAAGCTAATTCATCAGGGCAAGATTTCTAAAACATATACCATCTCTCTCAGTTCACATTCTACTTCTTTGTCTGTTAGTGCAACGTTAAATATCTTCCTCCCCAACTAGTATATGTGTATTGTTAAAGGATCTAAATTCTAGGTAATAACCGAACATTGTTCAGTATATATACACTGTTTGTGGTACACTGTTTTGTTTGTTTTGGGTTCTATATATTTTAGCAACTACCAAAGTGTAAAGGAGATTATGAGTACTATAATTGAGATAAAAATAAAATGTTATAGCAATATAGAAAAAGAAGAGATTGATTTTAACTGACAGAAAGCTTCATGGAAGTGTTGACATTTTAGTTGTATCTTGAAGGTTTTTATTTACTGTATTCAATGTTTTCCATATTCAATGTTTTAGTGTTCAATGTTTAACATTGAATACAGGGTATGAGGCTGGATAGAGAGATGACTGTGACCAGAACATAGGTTACATAGAGAGATAAGTTGGAAAATGAGACTGGAAAGTGTGTTGGGCCAGGACACATTTAATGCTTTGCTTTGGAGTGTGGACCTACTTTTCTACATAGTGAAAAGACTCAAAGTATTCTTTCTTTCTTTTTTCTCAGGTTTTATTTGTTTATTTAATTTTTTTATTACAGTTGACATTTTTTTAGAAATAAACAATTTTTTTATTATTTTCAGCTGTACAACACAGTGCAATAGTTACACTTTTTACCCCTCAAAGTAACAACCCCCTCCCCCAATCCACTGCCCCACTCCCCCCATATCATACATATCTATTACAATTCCCTTGACTCCACTCCCACACTATACTCCACGTCCCG
>NW_017731673.1:1040635-1059439 GCF_001890085.2 Hipposideros armiger
GGACATACAGATGGCCAACAGGCATATGAAAAAATGTTCAACCTCACTAATCAGAGAAATGCAAATAAAAACCACAATGAGATACCACCTGACTCCGGTCAGAATGGCTATCATCAAAAAATCAACAAACCACAAGTGCTGGCGAGGCTGTGGAGAAAAGAGAACTCTGGTGCACTGTTGATAGGGCTGCAGATTGGTGCAACCATTATGAAAATCAGTATGGAGGTGTCTCACAAACTGTAAATGGAACTACTGTATGACCCAGCAATCAAAGTATTTCTGAGCTGACAGATGACATAAACTTACCTGAGGAGAATAACCCTAGAAAAAATAATAGAGAGAAGGGTAACAATTGGGAGGTTTGGTAGCATTCTGGGCAAGAGTTAGAAAAGGCATGAAGTATGGCCATGGAGAGAAAAGACAGATGTAAAAGACATTGTGAAAGCATGATTATAAAGCCTCAAAACTGTTTTGATTTGAGGTGAAAGAAAGGAATGTGTTAATAATGTTTGTGAAGTTTCTAAGATAAGTGATTTTAAAGACAACCCAATTAATACAGTTTTGGAACACAGGAGAAGGAACAGGTTTGGTGACTCAGATAAGTTTGGTATTAGAAATGTCAGGTTTAGGATCCTAGTGGGATATTTACACGGAGACACATGCTGAGCCATATGTTGAGAATGAGTCTGGAGCTTGGAAGAGGCAGCAGGGCCAGAATTTTCAATGTGGTAGTCATTAGCTTGCATGTGATCATTCAAATCATCAGGGGAAAGTGTGTAGCATGGAAGGAGACAAAGCATTAAAGAATGCCTACAGTTAAAAGATGGAGAAGGGCAATTTTCAAAATGATTGAAAATATGTTGGACAGGTAGAAGACAAATCAGCAGAATGCAATGTTATGATAGGCAAGGAAGGGGAGTTTTAAAAATGAGGTGGTATTTACAATGGTGTTATTGAACAGTATCAAATGCCCAGTGAGGACTAAGAAGCATTTTAATTTGACAGTTAGGAGATGAGTAATTACCTAGAAAAAAAGCATTTTTATTTGAAACAGAAACTGTTTGTGAGGGACAAGCATAAATTGTCTGTAAGAAAGTGAAGACAGTTATTGTAGATTATACTTCTGAAAAGTTTTGTCTGTGAAGGGAAGGGAAGATGTAACGTAGTAGCATGGACATAAGACAAGATTTAGTATTTTGTGTTTGTTTGTTTTTTCAGGAGAGTTGATTATGTGTATAATATTTTTAAATAGGCTGACTACAAAATCTGTTGAAATCTCACAAGTAAGAACATATTGGAATGCCACCCCAGATCTAAGTGCAATGATTCTGTCACATGCTTAGTTAACTGAACAGAAGACTGGCATTATTTTCCAAAAAATCACGTCAGAGAACATGACTTAATTGGAGGAACTGATTCATGAACAGTGGTTTTATTAGAACACATGAATCAGCAATGTTTAGGTTTCAGATTCTGTTCCCTGACTTTTAAAAACATCTTCATCTTTCCTTTTCAAATCTCATAAATATCTAATTCTATTTACATTTAATCCTTAACCAAACAGAAAGTATTACGGATATCCGGGAAACACAGAAAGATGAAAACTTGCCATCTACATCTTCCTAACAGGGAATAATTTCAAATAACTTTAAAGCGTGTTGTTCACACGTCTTTAACAGGAGGAAATAATAGTAACTATTGGCTGTTCAATACTGTATTATCGGGACTACCTGCATTATTGGCATGTGGGCAATTTTACAACCAGACAATTTAATTGTTTCACTAGGACTTTTCTCTGCTAAAATCTACATTCAACTTCGTTTCTTAATAAAATTTACCAATACCAGTAGGGCAGATAGAGGTATTTATTAAGTAAATGTAAAAGAGAATCAGTGTGCTCATGAAAATATATTGTGAAAGAGCCACAGAAATAAAAACATTCTAATCTAAATTAGAAAAATTGTCTTGATTTCAGTGTTCCAAGTAAAAATTATCCACTTACATACAGGTTGCTCAAATCTGAATGATCTCCCATATTTCCCATAGTATCATTGTTATTCATTGTCTTCATTTCATATCTCCTGTCTCAGTGAATTACATACCACCCATCCAGTTGCCTTACCTACATACCCAGGAACCTTCTGTGACTACTATCTCTCCCCTGCATCTATTCAATCACTAAGCCTGCCAATTATAGCTATTCAATATTAAATTAGTCGAGACTACCATAAACTGTTACCTGGATTACTTCACTTGACTAACTCATTTCCTGTCCCGGATCCTATCATTTTATTGCTTAATGTCAATGTTTCCTCATGGCTTTTAAAATCCAGTTCCTTAACATGACTTACCAAGCTCTTAAATATCTGGTTCCTGTTTACCTTCCCTGCCTCATATACCTTTGACCACTCCATTTTCACCATTCCATACGCTCCAGTTTATGTCTTCAGACATATGAAACAATCACTTCCTTCCTCTTTATCTTATTTCCTTTTCTAAACATTTATACAAGTTAGAACTTGTGGCTCCAATATATTTCCCCCTTTCACCTAAATCTACACTCGTATACCTAACACCTTTCCAAACTGAACATCATATTTTTCTATGAAGATTTCTTATTTTTCTCCCATGCTTTGGTGACGTATCCCTTCACTGCTCTCTCTTGTTACCCTGAATTTATTTTTTATAGCATTTAACATGGAACTATTACTATCTATTTATTTGTCCATGTCTTCCACTAGAATGTAAGCTTCATGAAGACTGTAACTAGTGTCTATCTTGACATGTGCTCATTCATTAATTATGGTAAAAAACAAACAAACCACGATATTACCCTTTTAACAAATTTTTAAGTATACAGAATTGATGACTAAAAATTCAAAGTTGTACAGCAGAACTTTAGAAATATTTTATCTTGCATCACTGAAGTTTTATACCCATTTGCCATTTCCTCTAGCCCCTGTAACTGCCATTCTACTTTCTGCTTCTCAGACTACTAGATACCTCATATAAGTGAAATCATTCAGTATTTGATCTAGGTTATTTCACTTCGCATAATATCCTCAAGGATCATTTATGTTGTGGCATACACCAGGATTTCCTTCTTTCTTTAAAGGTGGGAAAATGTTCCATTGTATGTATATACACATTCTCTTTATTTATCCACCATGAATATTTAAGTTGCTTTCAGCAATTTGACTATTGTGAATCATGCAACAGTGACCATGGGAGTGCAAATCTCTCTATGAAATACTGATTTCAATTATTTTGGATAAATACCCAGGAGCCAGATTGTAGTTCAATTTTTAATTTTTTGAAAAATCACTACTCTTTTTCATAGAAGCTGCATTATTATTTTTTATTTATTAAATTTATTTGGGTGATATTGGTTAGTAAAATTATATAGGTTTCAAGTGTAAAATTCTATAATTCATCATCTATATGTTACATGTTGATAATGGCCATTCTAACAGGTGTGAAGTGACATTTATTGTATTTCTGATTTGCATTTCTCTGATTAGGGATGTTGAGCATCTTTTTATATACCTGTGGGCCATTTGTATGTCTTACTAGGAGAAATATCTATTCAAAACTTTTGCACATTTTTAGCCTGGTTATTTATTTATTTATTTATTTATTATTTATTTATTTTTACAATTGAGTTGCAGGAGTTCCTCATATATTTTGGATATTAATCTGTCAGATATATGATTAACATTTTTTTTCCCATTCAGTAGGTTGCCTTTAATTTGGTTGATTGTTTTCTTTGTTGTGCAGAAACATTTTAGTTTCATGAAGTTCCACTTGTCTATTTTTGTTATGAGTGCCTATGCTTTGGATGTCTTATCCAATAAATTATTGTCAAGACCAATGTCATGCAGATTTCCCTTACATTTTATTCTAGGAGTTTTACAGTAACAGGTTTTATGTCTAAGTCTTTAATCCATCTTGAGTTCACTTTTGTGTATGAACAAAAATAATTTTTGTTGTTCAAGTTTTCCCAGAACAATTTGTTGAGGAGGCTATTCTTTCCCCATTGTGTATTTTTTTTTAGATTTTTATTAAAATATAGCTAACATACAATATTATATTCATTTCAGGTGTACATCACAGTTATCAACAGTACCCACCTAGCACTATACAGAGTTATTAACACATTGTTGATTATATTCCCTATGCTAAAGAAGTGATCACCATGATAAGCCCAGCAACCATCTGATACTGTACCACGCTATCACAATATTATTGATCTTTTCCCCCTTTTTAATTTTTTCAATTAGAGTTGACATTCAATATTATTTTATATTAGTTTCAAGTTTGTTGCATAGTGGTTAGACATTTATATAATTTAGGAAGTGATTCCCCTGGCTAGTCTAGTACACACCTGGCACTACACATAGTTATTACCATATTATTGATTATATTCCCTTTGCTTTACTTTACATCCCCATGACTATTTTGTAACTACCAATTTGTATTTCTTAACCCCCTCACCTTTTTCACCCTGCCCCAATGCCTCCCATCTATCACCCCAACAAATCTAGTACTCATGTGCACTATACATAGTTATTATAATATTATTGACTGTATTCCTTATGCTATACCCTACATCCCCGTGACTACTGTGTAACAACCAATTTGTACTTCTTAATCACTTTCCCTTTTCACTCACCCCCAACCCCTCCCATCTGGCAACCATCAAAATGTTCTCTGTATCTATGAGTTTGTTTCTGTTTCATTTGTTTGTTTATTTTATTCTTTAGATTCTACTTATGAATGAAATCATATGACATTTGTCTTTCACTGTTTGATTTATTACACTCAGCACAGTACCCTCTAGGTCCATCCATGTTGTCACAGATGGCAAGATTTCCTTCTTTTTTTTATGGCTGAGTAATATTTCATTGTATATATGTAAGACTTCTTCTTTATCCATTCATTCATTCAGGGACACCCAGGTTGCCTTCATATATTGGGTTACGTATGTCATAAATAATGCTTCAATGAATATATGGATGCGCACATCCCCTTGAAGTAGCATTTTGGGTTTGTTTGGATAAATACCTCCATCTGGGAGAAAGCTGCTGCTTCAGCCCCCATACCAAGCCAGACAACTGAGTTCTCCTCCATATGTCCCTGCTGCCTTTCCAGCTGCTGCTCCAGGGCTAGAGCTGAAAGCCACTAATTCTGTCTGTAAGTCCATGTGCGGTCCCATTAAAGAGGAGGGCCTGGGAGTGCAACTACTCTCTGTTTCAGTCACAACCTTCACTGGTTTTCACAACCAGAAATTATGGGGACTTCTCTCCCCGGCACTGGAACCCTGGGCTAGGGTGGGGCTGGGACCTCTTGTTTCTCCAGGGGACACCTCCACAGCCAAGATATCCCTACTAATATTTAATGGTCACATGCAGGTGTGGGACCAGCCCGTTCTGCATCTCTGCCCCTCCTACCAGTCTCGAGGTGGCTTCTGCACATTCTTAGTTGTAGGGCTTCAGTTCAGAAAGATGTTAGGTAATTCGCAATGATGCTTGTTCTGTAGTTTAGTTGTAATTTTGATGTGGTTATGAGAGAAGGTAAGCACAGCATTTACCTACTGCACCAGCTTGACTGGAATCCCCATTGTGTATTCTTAACACCTGTGTCCAAAGATCAGTTTACAATATATGTGTGTATTTATTTCTGGGCTCTCAGTTCTATGCCATTATTATATATGTCTGTCTTTGTGCCAGTACCATGCTATTTCAATTACTGTAGCATTGTAGTATATTTTGAAATCAGGATAAATGGAGACTCTGGGTTTGTTCTTCTTTCCCCAGATTGTTTTTAGCTATTTGGGGTTCATTGTGGTACCATTTGAATTTGAGAATTTTTTTACTATTTCTATAAAAAAAAAAAGAGAGAGAGAGCCATAGGAATTTTGATAGGGATTGCATTGAATGTGTACATTGTTGTGGGTAGTATGAATATTTTAATAATATTAAATCTTCCAATCCATGAACATGGGATGTCTTTTCCATTATTTGTGTCATTTTTGTTTCACCAATGTTTTGTAGTTTTCAATGTACAAATCTTTCACTTCCTAGATTTGATTTATTACTAATCATTGTATTCTATATGATGTTATTGTATGTTGATTGTTTTCTTAATTTTCCTTTGTGCTTGTTTATTGTTAGTGTATAGAAAAAACAAGGAATGTTGAATATTGAGTTTATATCCTTCACTTTACCAAACTTTATTGAATTTACTTATTCTTACAGCTTTTTTACATATGGCCTCATATTGAGGTAATTTTTTTCTATTCCTAGTTCTTGAGTTTTTAACATGAAACAGTGTTGAATTTTGTCAAATGATTTTTTACATCTATTAAGATAATTATGTGATTTTTAATACTTTGTTGCATTAATGTGATATATCATGTTGATTGATTTTCATAAGTAGAAACACTCTTGCATCCCAGTGATACATTCCAACTTGTCATAGTATATGATCCTTCTACTATAATGTTGATTTTGGTTTGATATTGTGTTGTTGAAGATATTTGAATCTATGTTCATCAGGGACATTGACCTGCAATTTTCTTTTCTTATAGTGTCTCTGTCTGGTTTTAGTATCAGGGTAATACTGGTCTCATAAAATGAGTTTAGAAGTGTTCTATTCAATTTTGGGGGGAGAATTTGAGAAGGATTGTTGCTATATCTTCTTTAGTATTTTGTGGAATTCACCAATGAAATCATCTAGTCCTGGAATTTTTGTTGTTTTTGATTATTGATTCAACACCCTTACTAGTTATAGGTCTGTTCATATTTATTTTATGATTCAGTCTTAATAGGTTATATGTTTTAGGAATTTCTCCATTTCTAGGTTATCCAATTTGTTGCTGTATAATTGTTCATAGTCTCTGATGATCTGTATTATTTCTGTGGCATTCGTTCTAATGCCACCTCTTTCATTTTATATTTTGTTTATTTAAGTCCTCTCTCTCTCTCTCTCTCTCTCTCTCTCTCTCTCTCTCTCTCTCTCTCTTTTAATTAGACCAGCTAATGGTTTGCTGATTTTGTGTGTTAAAAAGAAGAACTCTTACTGTCATTGATTTTTCTATCCTCAACTTTGTTTATTTCTGCTATAAAAATGTAACTTTCATCTGATAATTTCAGGCTTAGTTTGTTTTTTGTGTTTTTTAAAGATTTTATTGGGGAATTAGGGAGGAGAACAGCATTGGGGAATCAGGTAAGGGGGCTTAGTTTGTTCTTATATTTTTAGTTCCATGAGTTATAGAGTTAGATTGTATATTTGAAATCTCTTTAAATGTCAGCATTTATCAGTATAAACTTCCCTCTTAGTACTGATTTTTCTGCATCCCATAACTTTTGGTATGTTGTGTTTACATTTTTGTTTGGCTCAAGATATTTTCTAACTTCCTGTTTTCTTTCTTCTTGATCCATTGGTTGTTTAAGAGTGCATTGTTCAATTTCCTAATATTTGTGAGTTTTCAAGTTTCCTTCTGCTGTTCATTTCTATATCATTCCATTGTGGTCCATAAATGTACTTGGTATGAATTCAATCTTCTTATATTTGTCAAGATTTGTTTTGTGACCTAACGTGTAATCTATCTTAGAGAATGTTTTTTGTGAATTTGAGAAGAATGTGTATTCTGCTTTGTTGAGTGAAATGTTTGTATAGTCCCCTTAGATCTATTTGGTCCAGAAGAAAATATATTACCTTCTCCAGATTTTGGATGTCTTTGGTCATTATTTCTCTAAATAAGGTTTCTGCCCCTTTCTCTCTCCTCCTGGGATTACCAAAATACATGTCTGCTTCATAGTTCCCCATAAGTCCCTTAAGTTTTCTTCTTTCTTTTTTTTTTAATCTTTTGACTAGATAATTTCAAATGACATGTCTTTGAAATTGCTGATTTTTTCTTCTGCTTGATCAAGTTTGATGCTGAACATTTTAAATTAATTTTTCAGTTCAGTTTATTCTGTTTCAGCTCCAAAATGTTTGTTATTAAATAGTATTTTCTCTGTTTGCTTTAATTCTTATTTTGTTCATATATTGTTCTCCTGGGCATATAGAGCAACTTTAAGCTGATTCATTTGAATTCTTTGTCAGGTAAAAAATTCATAAATTTTCATTTCTTTAGCATGGTTTTCTAGAGTTAAATTTTGCAGTATTCACCAATGAGGCCATCTGTCCAGGATTTCTTTTATTGGGAGGTGGGGTTTTTTTTATTACTAATCAATATCCTTACTGATTATATATATTCAAATTTTCTATTTATTTATGCTTCAGTCTTTGTAGGTTGTGTGTTTCTAAGAATTTATCAATTTCATCTATACTACCTCATACCTTACATCTGTTAGAATGGCTATTTTCAACATAACAAGGAATAAGAAGTGTTGGAGAGGTTATAGCAAAAAAGGAACCCTCATACACTGCTGGTGGGAATGTAAATTGGTACAGCCACTGTGGAAAATAGTATGGCGGTTCCTCAAAAAATTAAGACTATAATTACCATATAACCCAGCCATCCCTTTTCTGGGTACCTACCACCAAAATCTGAAAACATTTATCCATAAAGATATGTGTACCCTATGTTCATTGCAGCATTATTCATGGTGGCCAAGACATGAAAACAACCAAAGTGTCCTTTAATGGATGATTGAATAAAGAAGATGTGGTACATATACACAATGGAATATTACTCAGCCATAAGAAAAAATGAAATACTGCCATTTGTGACAACATGGATGGATCTTGAGATTATCATGCTAAATGAAATAAGTCGATAGAAAAAGTCGAGAACCATATGACTTCACTCAGTTGGGATATAAAACTAAAAGCAAGAAATGGACAAGGAAATAAACAAAAAACATGTACACATATAACAGTTTAGTTTTTACTAGAGACTAAGTGGGGAGGGGGAATGGTGGAATAGGATAAAGGGGCTCAAGTATATGGTGATAGAAAGACAACTGACTCTGTGTAGTGAACACACAATGCAATATATAGATGATGTAGTATAGAAATGTACACTTGAAACCTATAGGTTTACTCACCAATTTCACCCCACTAAATTTAATAAAAATTAAAAAAATAATAATAAATAAAACAAGTCAATGGAAAACAAGACAAAATACAAACAACAGCATTTATGTAAAATCTACATTATTTGTAGTTAACAAGTTAAAATTCTTATCAATTTACTTAATGCCATCTTTTCTGTATCTTATGCTACAGGATATATTAATACACCATCTATCAAATATTTGTTTAACGTTTAGATGTATTACAGCCAAGGCAATCAATTCATTTTTATCAGTTTAGTGACTATATATATATATATATATATATATATTTATTTATTTATTTTTATTTTTTTTTTAGCTGAGCTATCCTGCCACCTGTTGGTAGTGACCTTATTTTTAAATTTTTTTTTTCTTAGCTGAGCCATCCTGCTACCTATTGGCAGCTTAGCGGCTGCTCAGCTCGGGCTGGCCTCTTGAGCGAGCTCTTAGCCAACTGAGCCACTTGGCCGGCCCAGGCTTGCTTTTTTTTTTAACTGGTATCATCTTTGAGTGATTTTTCTCTGTCTTTGCTAACATATCTGTTGCTATATATTTGAAAACACTTTTCTGGGCTTGATGTCAAATTCACTGATTTATAATTTTTCTTCCTTTTCTTTGGTATCAGTCTCATTCTCTAGGATTCTGCAAAGATCATGAACAGCAAATAAGCAATATCATCTCTAAATCATCACAGTGTTCAGGGATACAAAAAATTAATCAGGATAGGAATATTAATATTATGAAGTCTGACAATTAAGTTCGAGAACTTGTTGCAATGATGTTGCTAACCTTTTTAGATATCAGAGAGATTATTCATTATGAATTTGTACCAACTGGACAAACAGTTAACCAAGTTTACTATTTGGAAGTGCTGAAAAGGCTGCGTGAAAAAGTTAGATGACCTGAGCTTTTTTGTCAACAATGCATTGCTCTTGCATCATGACAATGCACCAGCTCACAGGGTCCTGTCTGTGAGGGAGTTTTTAGCCAGTAAACAAATAACTGTACTGGAACACCCTCCCTATTCACTTGATCTGGCCCCCAAATGACTTCTTTCTTTACCCAAAGATAAAAGAAATATTGAAAGGAAGACATTTTGATGACATTAAGGACATAAAGTGTAATCTGATGACAGCTCTGATGGCCGTTCCAGAAAAAGAGTTCCAAAATTGCTTTGAGTGGTGGACTAGGTGCTGGCATTGTTGCATAACTTCCCAAGGGGAGTACTTTGAAGGTGACCATAGTGATATTCAGCAATGAGGTATGTAGCACTTTTTCTAGGATGAGTTCACAAACTTAATTGTCAAACTGAGTTGTAAGACATTTCATTGCTTTTAATTCCTCCATACTTGAATTGTTCTTTCCTTTCCTGGCCAGTAATGATTATTGATGGAGTAAATAAAAGGAACTGAGTAGCTTAAGTATTTCTGCTTCCTCATTCACTCATTCACTCATCCAATATATAAAATGTTTTGTATATGTAAAACATTCTAATCCTTCCTTGATTATATGTGCTTGAAATGTCTCCTCAAACGATGACTAATTTTTTAATGTCTTATAGTGATCTTGTAAATGAGAGGTATTTCTCTTAATGCAGTCAAATATAAGTATTTTTATATCATATTTAATAAATTATTCACTATCTTGAGACCATAAAAATATTCTCTTATGTTTTTCTGAAAAGCGAACGACTTCTCTTTTTCAAATGTTTTTAAACTATATACAATTTACTTTTGTTTGTGATGCAAGTAGAACTCTAATTTTATTTTTTCCTTATGGATACCCAATTTCTCTAGTGCCATTTTTTTCCTACTATGAACAAATATTTTCAAAATGTAGTTCATTCTCCCACTAGGCTTTGTGTAACACACCATAATAATATTATGCATACAGCTTATAAATATTTCTCTAAAAAAAGATTTTAGACTACCTTTCTATTGTTATTTTATATTCGTTAAAATAATCTTTTCAGCATCTAATTTCATACTTTTTATTGTAAATTATAACTTTTAACTTATCTATCTATTTATCTATCTATCATCTTATCTATCATCTTGCTAGCTATAAAGCAGAATAGAAATAGCTAGACATTTTTTTAATTTACAATCCATGATATTTTCCCCAACAAAGACCATTTTAAAATGAGTTCTTAGGCTCATTTTTTTCCTCCTGTACTTTCCTTCATTATCTGCTTAGAAGCTGTATTACAACTATTTCATATTCCCTGTCTTCTAAATTGCCCTTCATGATTACATTTTCAACAACCTCCTCTTTAATAGCTAAAGTTCTGCTTTCTAGTTCAGTTTATTGTCTTACATGTCTTCATAATTTGCTATATGTCCAATTAGATAACTCATCTACCCGTTGTTTTCCACTATTTATACAACAGTCACCCAAAAACATTTTATGGTGACAATATGCATATGGGTTGTTAATGTGCACTACCTTGTTACATAAGATCTGAATATTCCTTCAAATTTTCTGAATCAGTTTTTGCCCATTGATTCCATTTATAAAAGCAACTATCATTATAATATCCTATTATCTGGGTTCTTACTGAGAAGGGGTTAGATCTATATTCTTTGTTCCTATATTCTTTAAAATTCCCACCTTAGTCTTTTTCCCTTTACAAGTATAAAACAGAATGCTCTTTTAGAATATTAACTTACTGCAGTGGTATTGTATGAGAACCACATTGTAAAAAACCCACAAAACCTTAAACAAGTATTTGGCCTTGGACTCAAGTCTGATTTAAACAAAGTGCTTTCCAAGAGAAACATCAAAGACATAAACCCAAGCATCAAAATTCTCAATGTTACTGAAAAGATTGCAGTAGATTCTTTAGGAACAGAAGCAAATTATGCTGATTAGGAAGAAAGGACCAGGATGTCTTGTACAGAAGTCTCTCCAATGAACTCATATGTACTTAAGAAACATGCCCAGGGCCGGCCGAGTGGCTCAGTTGGTTAAGAGCTCACTCAAGAATTTGAGCTCTGAACAACAGTGGTTCGATGCCCGGCCCGAGCTGAGCTGCTGCTGAGCTGCCAACAGGTGGCAGGATGGCTCAGCTAAAAAAAAAAAAAGAAAAGAAACATGCCCAAGGGATAGACAGAAAGACACATGAACAAGCACAAACACAAAAATGTAGAAAATACCCATAGGAGAGTCTAAGGAAGGCAAAATCTCTATATGGCTAAGGATTTTGAAAAATATGAAAAACCAGAATGAAAGTATTTTTCATCTATGCAACAAAAATGAAGGAAGATGGAGATTGAGATGAATAATTTAATGTGAATATGTAGATGAGAGTGGAAGCAGAAAGGATTATTTCTTTTGTTCACTAAGTTTCTTAAGCATTAAAAGGGTGCTTAGCACATACAACTGCTCAACAAATATATATATAAATAATCTAGTATATATAAGAATTTTGTTAATCAGTAATAAAAACAAAAATGTCAGTGGAAAAATGTGTAAGGGTTTAAGTATGTATTCCACAGAGGAAGAAATATAGTCAATTAATATATGAAAATATACTCAGCCTCACCAATAATCAAGCAATTATAATTTAAGCTATAGTTAGATATTATTCCAAACCCAGCAGATTGGGGGAAAAAAACAGGGAAATACAAATCAGGAAAGGATGCAGAAAAATAGTAATTTTCATACATGGCTATCAAAAATATATATTAATACCACTATTTAGGAAAGCATATTTGCAGCATCTGGTAAAGTTGAAAATGCTCTCAGGATTCAACTCAGAATGTCTACTTCTAGATATATTCTTTGTAGTGCTATACATATAATTTTGTAGTCGTGAATTTCCTGACATAAAAATGCCTAAATTAGGAAAATACACTGTGCTGTCTTCATACTGTTGAACTATACTAAACTTAAAAAGACAAACTAAAGATACATATACACACATGGTTAAATCTTAAAAATGTAAGTTTCAGCAAAAAAATAAAGATATATATAGTGTCATGCTGTTAATATACGAGTAAATTTATTTTCTCCTGTTTGTTTCAGAGCTGGATCTTGCTTATGAACCAAATTGATGAACTTTTTCTTTTAATAAGTGAGTTAATCCCATTCACATGACTGATAAGACTGGTCTCAAATCTGTTATATATTTTTGTTATGATGACTACATGTATATATGTTACATGTAATATGTTTCTCTCTACTAATATATTATCTTTGCTCTTTTATAAAATCTATATATGAATATTTGTATTTTGCTCCAGTGGTTACCTTTCTCCTTATACTTTTTTTTTGTCCCCAGATTGATATACTGACATATAACATTGCAATTTTAAGGTATACAACATGATGATTTGATACACATATGTATTGTGAAATGATAACCACAATAAATTTAGTTAACATTTACATCCCCTCACATGATTATCTTTTTTTGGTGATGGTAACATTTAAGATTTACTCTCTTAACAACATTCAAGTATAAAATACAGTATTGTTAACTATAGTCACCATGCTGCTCATTAGAGCTCCAGAATTTATTCATTCTGTAACTGGAAATGTGTAGCCTTTGACCAATATCTCCTCATTTCCCCCATCCCCAGCCCTTGGCAACCATCATTCCATTCTCTATTTCTATGAGTTCAGCTTTTTTGGATTTAAAATAGAAGTGAAAATGTGAGTATGTAGTATTTGTGTTTCTTTGTCTGACTTATTTTACTTAGCAACAATACCTTCAAGGTCCACCCATAATGAATAATTGAATAGCAGGCTGTGGTTTTCTTTTCGTATAGTGAGTGTTCTTATCTGACTTTGGTACCAGGGTAATGCTAGAATTGTAAAATGAGTTTGGGAACTTTCATTCTCTTAAATTTTTTGAAAATGTTGAAAAATATTGGTGTTAATTCTTCTCTAAAATTTCAGTAAAATTCACCAGTAAAACCATATGGTCCTGGGCTTTGTGGGAAATTTTTTATTACTAATTCAATCTCATTACTCATTATTGGTTTGTTCAAATGTTCAATTTCTTTATGAATCAGTATTGGTAGGCATGTATGCTTGTAGAAATTTATCTTTCTTTTAAGCAATTGTTTTTTAGCATATAATTTTTCATAGTAATCTAATGATCCTTTGTATTTCTGTGGTGGCAATTGTAACATCTCCTATTTAATTTCTGATTTTGAGTCTTTTCTTTTTCTCTTAGTGTAACTACAGATTTGCCAATTTTGTTTATCTTTTAAAAAAAACAGCTCTTCGTTTCATGGATCTTTCTGTATTTCATTTATTTCTCCTCTGATCTTTCTTTTTCTTGCTCCTTTTGCTAACATTGGCCTTAATTTTTTATTTTTATTTTCTAGTTTCTTAAGGTGTAAACTTAGGTTGTTTATTGGAGTTTTTTTTCTTAATATAAGCACTTATTACTATATACTTTTTTGTTAGAATTGCTTTTGCTCCATCCATAAATTTTGACACATTGTCTTTCCATTTTTATTTCTAGGTATGTTTTTCTTTTGTGTTTGATTTCTTCTTTGACCCATTGGTTCTTCAGGAATGTGATGTCTAACTCCATATATTTGTAAGTTTTTCAGTTTTTTTCTTGTTAATTTTCAGTGTTATACCATTGTGGTTGGAAAAGATACTTGGTATGATTTCAATATTCTTAAATTTGCTAAGGTTTGTTTTCTGACATAACAAATTGTCTATCTTGGAAAATGTTTTGTATGCACTTGAGAAGAAGAAGTATTTTCCTGCTGTTGGGTGCAATATTCTGTATGTCTTCTAGGTCTGTTTGGTCTAAAATACAGTTCAAGTCAAATGTTTCCTATTCATTTTCTGTTGTGATGGTCAATCATTGTTGAAAGTGGAGTGTTGAAGTCCCTTAGTATTATCATATTGCTGTCTGTTTCTCCCTTGTGACATGACCATATTTGTTTGAAATATTTACATGCTCTGATACTGGGTTCATGTAACTTACAATAGTTATATCCTCTTGATGAATTGACCCCATTATCATCATATAATGACCTTCTTTGTCTCTTGTTTCAGTTTTTTACTTAAAGTCCATTTTGTTTGATATAAGTATAGCTACTCCTGCTCTCTTTTGGTTTCCATTTACATAGAATGTCTTTCTATATTTCACTTTGAGCCTATGTGTGTCATTAAAGGTGAAGTGAGTCCCTGTAAGCAGCACATAATTTGGTCTTTTGTTGTTTTATTCCTCTAGTTGCCTTTTTGATTGGAGAATTTACGCCATTTATTTTAAAGTAATTATTGATATGTAAGGACTCACTAATGCCATAATATTTATGGATTTTGTGCTCCTTTGCAGTTCCCTTTTTCCTTTTATCTCTTTTGTTGTCTTTGTGAATTGATGGTTTTCCATAATAATGTGCTTTGATTCCCTTCTCTTTACCTTTTGTGTATCTACAGTAGGTTTTTGCTTTGTGATTATCATGAGGTCTATGTCAAATATTTTATAGATATAATTGTCTATTTTAAGCTGCTAGCATCTTACCTTTGATGGCATACAAAAACTCTACCCTTTTCCCCTCTCTCATAACTTTGTGTTTTTGATGTCACAATTCACCTCTTTATATTTTATATCTATTAATAACTATATCTATAGTTATTTTTAATACTTTACCCCTTTAAGCATTATACTAAAGTTATGTATTTAACACATCACCATATTACAGTATTCAAGTATTCTGAATTTAACTATATACTTATCATTTCTAGTGTGTTTTATATTTTCCTATGTTTTCATGTATCTAATTAGCATTATTTCATTTCATCTTGAAGAACCCTGTTTAGCATTTCATGAAAAGCAGGTTTAATAGTGGTGAATTTGAGCTTTTATTTGTTTGGGAAAGTCATTATCTCCCTTAATTTCTGAAAGAAAACTTTGCTAGGTAAAGTATTCTTGTTTGGTAGTTTTTCTTTTCTTTCAGCAGTTTTAATATGTCACCCCACTATCTGTTGGCCTGAAACTTTTCTACTGAGAAATCATTGATAGCCTTATGGGGGTTTCCTTGTATGAATTTTTTTTCCTCTCTCACTGCTTTCAAAATTCTCTTTGTCTTTGATTTTAAAAAGTTTTATTATAATGTGACTTAGAGAAGACCGTTTTGTGTTGAAATTTTGGTGTGACCTATTAGTTTCATGAACTTGGATGTCTAAATCTCTCCCCAGATTTGGAAAGCCATTATTTCTTTAAATGAATATTCTGCCTCATTCTTTTTCTCTAATTTTGGTAATTTAATGGTTTGTAGATTGTGTCTTTTAATGGTATTCCATAATTTATATAGGCTTTCTTTGCTCTTTGCATTTTTTGCTTCTCTGGCTGAATGATAGCAAACTACCTGTCCTGTAGATCACTAATTCCTTCCTCTGATTGGTCAAATCTGTTTTTATGTTTGTTTGTTTGTTTGTTTTCTTCTTTACCAATTTATGTTGTCTCATCCCTTCCCCTTCTCCCTTATCCCCAACCCCATTCTATCTAGCAATCATCAGTTTTTCCTCTGTATATCTGAGACTATTTCTGTTTACATTACTTGTTCTTTAGATTTCACATATAAATGAGATCATATGATATTTGTCTTTCTCTGACTGACTTATTTCACTTAGCATAATGTTCTTTAGTTCCACCCATATCGTCGCAAATGGTACGATTTCCTTTTTCTTTATAGCAGAGTAATACTCCATTGTGTAAATGTACCAATGTTTCTTAATCTAGTCATCTACCAATGGACATTTTGATTGTTTCCAAGTCTTGGCTATTGTAAATAGCGCTGCAATGAACATAGATGTGCATATATTTTTTTGAATTAGTGTCTTGGATTTTTCTGGGTAAATACCTAAGAGTGGAATTGCTGAGTCTTAAGGTAGTTCCATTTCTAGTTTTTGAGATACCTCCATACTGATTTCCATAATGGCTGCACCAATCTGCAATCCCACCAACAGTGCAGCAGGGTTCCCTTTTCCCCACAACCTTGTCAGCACTTTTTGTTTGTTGATTTATTGATGATAGCCATTCTGACCGAGGTAAAGTGGTATCTCATTGTGGTTTTTATTTGCATTTCCCTAATGCTTAGTGAGGTTGAACATTTTTTCATGTGCCTGTTAGCCATCTGTATGTCCTCTTTAGAGAAATGCCTCTTCATATTCTCTGCCCATTTTTTTGGTGTTGAGTTGAATGAGTGTTTTATAAATTTTGGATATTAACCCCTTATCAGATATATTGTTGACAAATATCTTCTCCCATTCATTGTAAGCTTTCTTTTTGTTTTATTGATGGTTTCCTTTGTTGTGAAAAAACTTTTAAGTTTGATGTAGTCCCATATGTTCATTTTTTCTTTTACTTCCCTAGCCCGTGGGGATNATGGTTTCCTTTGTTGTGAAAAAACTTTTAAGTTTGATGTAGTCCCATATGTTCATTTTTTCTTTTACTTCCCTAGCCCGTGGGGATGTATCAGTAAAAACATTGCTCAGGGTAATGTCTGCAAATTTACTCACTATATTTTCTTCTAGGAGTTTTATGGTTTCAGGTCTTACATTTAAGTCTTCAATCCATTTTGAATTTGTTCTTGCATATGGTGTAAGAAGGTGGTCCAGTTTCATTTTTTTACATGTGTCAGTCCAATTTTCCCAGCACCATTTATTAAATAGACTATCTTTATCCCAGCGTAAATTCTTGCTTCCATTGTCATAGACTAACTGTCCATATATGCATGGATTTATTTCTGGGCTCTCTATTCTGTTCCTTTGATCTATGTGCCTGTTTTTATGCCAGTACTATACTGTTTTGATTACTGTAGCTTTGTAGTAAGTTTTTATGTCTGTTAGCATGATACCCCCAACTTTGTTCTTATTTCTCAGGATTGCCATGGCTATTCAGGCTTTTTTTTGGTTCCATATAAATTTTAGGATTATATTTTCTATTTCTGTGAAAAATGCCCTAGGTAGTTTGATAAGAATTGCATTGAATCTATATATTGCTTTAGGCAGTATGGGCATTTTAACTATATTAATTCTTCCTATCCATGAGCATGGTAGGTGTTTCCATTTGTTTGTATCTTTTTTTATTTCTTTCTTCAGTGACTTATAATTTTCTGAGTACAGGTCTTTTACTTTGGTTAAATTTATTCCTAAGTATATTATAGTTCTTGAAGCAATTGTAAACGGAACTGTGTTCTTAATTTCTCCTTCCAATAGTTTATTATTGGTATATACAAATGCAACTGATTTCTGAATATTAATTTTGTATCCTGCTACCTTACTGAATTTGTCTATCAGTTCCAATAGTTTTTGATGGCATCTTTTGGGTTTTCTATATAGAGTATCAGTCATCTGCATATAATGACCATTTTACTTCCTCCTTACCGATTTGGATGCCTTTTATTTCTTTTTCTTGTCTGATTGCTCTGGCTAGAACTTCCCGAACTTAAGTGGAGAAAGTGGACAGCCTTGTCTTGTTCCTGAACTTAAGGGGAATGGTTTTAGCTTTTTCCCATTGAGTATGATGTTAGCTGTGGGCTTATCATATATGGCCTTTATTATGTTGAGATATGATCCCTCTATTCTCACTTTGCGAAGAGTTTTTATCATAAATGGCAGCTTTTGTCAATGCTTTTTATGCATCTATTGATATGGCCATATGATTTTTATTTTTCATTTTGTTGATGTGGTGTATCAAATTAATTGATTTGCGGATGTTGAACCAACCTTGCGTACTTAGGGATGAAACCCACTTGGTCATGAT
>NW_017731673.1:1060980-1111675 GCF_001890085.2 Hipposideros armiger
ATCTGAGGTGAGTCTCTTGTATACAGCATATGCAAGGGTCTTGCTTTCCTATCCACTCAGCCACCCTATGTCTTTTGATTGGAACATTTAATCCATTTACATTTAATGTGATAATCAATGGGTGCATAGTTATTGCCATTTTGTTATTTGTGTTCCTGGTCTTTGTTAGTTAGGTTGTTTTTCTCTTTCCTCTGCTTAAAGCAGCCCTTTTAACATTTCCTGCAATGCTGGCTTGGTGCTAATGAATTCCTTTAGCTTATTCTTTTCTGGGAAGCTCTTTAACCCTCCTTCAATTTTAAGTGATAACCTTGCTGGATAAAGCAATCTAGGTTGTAGACCTTTGTTTTTCATCACTTGGAAGACCTCCTGCCACTCCCTTCTGGCCTGTAGAGTTTCTGTAGAAAAGTTGGCTGATAACCTTATGGGGGTGCCCTTGTAAGTAACTTGCTGCCTGTCCCTTGCTGCTTTTAGGATTCTGTCTTTGTCTTTAACCCTTGCCATTTTCACTATAATGTGTCTTAGTGTGGGCCTATTTGGGATCATCTTGGTTGGAACTCTGCACTTCCTGGGCTTGTATGTTAATTTCCTTTGCCAGGTTAGGGGACTTTTCAGACATTATTACTTCAAATATGTTCTCGATCCCTTGTTCCCTCTCTTCTCCTTCTGGTATTCCTATGATGCACATGTTGTTGTGCTTGATGGTATCGCCCAGCTCTCTTAAACTATTTTCAATGTTTTTTATTCCTTTTTCTTTTTGTTGTTCTCCTTGGATGATCTCTGCTATTTTGTCTTCTAAGTCACTGATTCAATCCTCTGCTTCATCCAATCTGCTAGTAATTCCATCTAGTTTGTTATTTAATTCAGTAATTGTATTCTTTAGCTCTAGCTGGTTGTTTTTCATGATTTCTCTCTCCTTTTTTATATTCTCATTAATTTCTTTGAAAATTCTAATAATCAGTGTTCTGAACTCTGCCTCCGATAAGTTGGTTGCCTCTATTTCCTCTAGTTCCACTGATTCAGGAAGTTTCTTCTGTTCTTTTATTTGGGCTGTGTTTCTTTGTTTCCCCATTCTGGCTCACTCTTTGTGCTTGCTTCGATGTAATAGGTAGATCCCCGAGGTCTCTCAGTCTTTTCTGGGGGGACATATGTGGTATGTGTCCTTTATATTTTAATTACTCAGTCTCCCTTTTCTCCTGTGTGTGTGTACCAGAGGTGCACCTTGTGTTGTGTGTCTTCTCCTGTTGAAGTTGAGCTTTGATTGCTTTTGGCTTGTCCGTAGGTGGGATTGACTCCCAGGCTGATGAGCTATGAGGATTAGCTGTGTCCACAGGTTATGAGCTGCTGTGTGAGGGTTGATCCCTCCAATGAGGCTTTGCCCCTAGTGGCTCTTGTGCCTGTAGTGATTTCCCTTTGGGTGTGACTCTTGTAAGTCAAACCCTGTAATGCTCTGGTTTTATCCAAAGTTTGCTTTGGCTATGATGATTCTTGTGCCTCTTTGACTGGGCCCTGCTGCAGAGCAGTTTTAGAGCAAAACAGATCAACAAGTACAACCACAACAGACACCAAAGGAAACCAGATATGCTCACAAGTAAAAAACAACCAATGACCTGTACTCTACATGTACAGAAATATGAAACATACAAAACGAGAAAACAAACAAACAAAAACAACCACACACAAATAAAACAAAAAGCAAAATAAAATAAAATATAATAAAATAAAAAATAGAATAAACAAGAGAAACAAAATAGCAACACCCAAAAAAAAAATTGCAGAAAAATGGAAAGGAGGAAAAGTAGAACAGTGAAAAGAAAGAAGAAACAAAGGGAGAGAGAGAAGATAGAAAAGAAAGAAGGAAAGAAAGAGAAAAAATATATATATACATCTACACACCCAAATATATGGACATATATATCCACATATATACACCTATATATATGTCTATATTAAAAACTAAAAATGATAATAATGAAATAGAAAAGAACAAAAACAACCAAAACAAGCAACCAAAAAAAAAAAAACCCCAACCCCCCCCCAAAAAAAACCAAAACAATAACAATAAAACACACCAAAAAAAACCCCATAATAAAAACAACCAGTGCCAGTCTTGGCTGAAGTCCACCAAGCTCTCCCCAGGTTGTCTTCTGCTATACACAAACTCCTCTGCATCTTGTGGGGGCAGAGCCAGCCTCCTGGCACCTAGAGTGACCCTGGCAATGCAGGTCTATTTTAGATGAGTGGGTTTATGAGGTGTGATTGGTAGTTTTTACAAAGTCAATGCCGTATCTGCTCTCACCTGCCCAGAGACACACTGAGTGCTGTGCAGCCAGAAGGGTGGATGTGAGTCTTCCGGCACTCTTTCTGCTGGAGGCTATGGGAGACTGTGAGATTTCAGAGCTGCTAAAAGTCACCTGCCACAGGGTCTGCCAGTGACTGCGCAGCTGAAGTTGCCCTGCCACCTAAGCCGTGCAGGAGAGGTGGGGGTGGGGTAGGTAGGCTCACACTCGGCAGCCTCTTCTCATGCAGAGTTTCTCAACCCCTGGGAGTAGGAGCACCTCTGTAATCTCACCCTACTCCTCCATTCAGGGGTCAGCTTAAGGCTCTGGCCTGGCGGAGGCCAAGGTTTCTGAGGGAGGGTGGGGGTGGGCTCTTATCTATGCAGTTTTTGCTTTCTGTCTGAAAAAAAAAGTCCCACTGCCACTTTGAGCTGAGGCTTTTGCTCCAGACACTCCATCCGAGCTCCTGCTGCGCTCCGGGAGGGACCACAGGGATGCAGGGACTGAGCCTGCCCTGGCGCTGCAAGCTGTCCACTCTGCCTCCTGAGGTTCCCCGGCCGCGGGTACGGCCTGCGCCTCTGCACGCACGTCTCCTGTCTCTCCTCTCCCGCTCACCCGGCCCAAGGCTTCCTTCTCAGACTGCAAACTGTCCAGCTCTTGCTGCTTTTCTGACGGGCCATGAGGCACAGGGAGTGAGCCGTGGGATCACTCTCCGAACTGCTCTCTGAGGCCCCGAGTCTCAGCATCTCAGCAGCCACGGGTGCTGGCTGCATCTCCACGTGTCTCGCCTCCCTCTTCCCCCACTCACCCGGGCTGCCCACCTCTAGGCAATCCTCGTGGGAGTCTCTTAGCTGCTCTGTGTGACGGGTAGAGGCTTGCCTAATGAGTTACAGCTGTTCAAATTGCAGCGATTTTCAGGGGAGAACTCAGAGAGCCCTCCTCACAGCCGCCATTTTCTCCAGAAAAGTCTACCTGGTAAAGTCTGTTTTTGAAGCTCTGTATTGAATTCTTATTTCAGTTATTGTATTCTTCTACTCTAGAATATCTGTTGGGCATTTTAATCATTTATACTTCTTTGTTGAACCCATTTTGTTCATTATGTTCATAATTTTATTTAATTGTGTATTTGTCTTTTCTGATAGTTCACTGAATTTTGTTAAGAGAATTATTCTAAATTCTTTGCCATGCAGTCAATAGAGCTCCATTTTTTTTAGAGTTAGTCCTTAGAGTTTTCTTAGTTTCCTTTGGTTATGTCATGTTTCTTTAATTATTCATAATCCTTGTGGTCCTTCTTTTGTTTCTGCACATTTGAAGAAGTTGGCACCCCTCTCAGTCTCTACAACTGGCTTTGATGGGCAAAGCCCTTTACCAGTCAGTCTGTCCAGAGATTTTGGGTGGGCCATTTGGACATGACCATGAATGGACATGCTGCTGAAGTCCTTGAGTGGCCAGGTCTGGTGTATATTTAGCAGTGACAAGCCTAGTACTTGGGTACATGGGAGCCAACCTGGTGCTTGGATCAGGGGTGGGCCTGGAGTCTGGGTTCCCTGAGGCATGCCTGGTGTTTGAGTCTGTGGTGATAGCCTGAAATTCAGGTCTGTATGAGTGGATCTGTAGCCTAGGTTCACAGGGACCAACTTGTCACTGGGGACCCCTAGAGTGGGCTTGGTGTCAGGACTTGTAAGGTTTGATCCAGTACTCAGACAGGCTGAGAGTCTAGTTTTGCAGGAGCTGTCCTGGAATCTGGGGCCATGGGGGCTAGATTTGTGCTACGGTGAGCCTGGAGCCTGAACTTGTGTTGGCCTTGGGAGCTGGCCTGGAGGTTGGGTCTGTGGGGCTTTTCTGGCTCTCATGGACCGAGAGCCTGAGTCTATGATAGCTAGTCTGGAATCTAGGTCTGCAAGAGCTTCTCTGGTGCTGGGGTGGACCAGGGACCTAGCCTGGTGCTGGCGTGGTGGATTTGTGGCAGCGTGACACTGGGCCCATCCAGGGGTTTCAGTTCATGAATGCCTGCCTGCAGCCTGCGTTTGCGAAAGCTAATTGGGAACCTGGGGCCATAGGGGCTTCCTAGGTTCATGGGAGTCAGTAAGACTGGGTTCATGAAAGCCCACAGGGCAGCTGGTGACACGGGAGCCATTCAGTGCTGGTGTGAGTTTTGGTTCACAGGAGCCCACTCAGTGCCTGGGGCTCCAGGAGCCTCCTGGAGTCATGGAAGCTAGCTAATGGTGTGGTGGTGGAGTCCACTTGAAGCCAGGTGTTATGGAGTCATCTGAAGCAACTGGAACCAGCTGGTGCTGGGGTGGACGAGGGGCCTAAGTTCATGGGAGCCTACTAGAAGCCTGGTGCCATGAAAGCTGACTGTGCTTGTGGCAGCCTCCTGGGGCTGCAGTAGCTGCCTGGGGCTAATGGAACCAGCAGCCATGTGGATGAGCTGGAGGCCTGTGTTTGCAGCAGCTTGCTGGGAGCCTAGAACCAAAGGCGTCACCCCAGACCACGGGAGTGGGCTAATGCTGGGGTGGGATTCTATGTTCGCTGGAGCCCACCTGGAGGCTGGTATCACTGGAGCCTCCTGGAACTTTGGGAAATAGCTGTTGCTAGGGTGGAGTGGGGGTTTGGGTTCATGGAAGCCCATTGGGAGCTTGGTGCCATGGAAGTTGCCCAGGACTGTTGGAGTCGCTGGTGGCATAGGAGCTGACTGGGTACTCCGGATCCAGCAGGTACTGGGGTTAGTTGGGAGCCTGGGTTCATGGGAGCCTTCTGGGTACCAACTAGGACCATGTGAGCTGGCCTGGTGCTGTGGCAAGGTGGTTCTGGGGTCTGCAGTGAAGTTGGGTACTCACTTTACTCTTTTTCTCCCATGAGGAGAGTGTTTCTCTCTGTGCTGGGCTGCTGGACTCGGGAGAGGGATGATAAGGGTAATATGAATCTATCTTTCTTATTCTCTTCAACGCACCTTTCTTTTATTTCTGTGCTACACCCAGGTGCTGTAATCCCACATCTGGAATCTTTAAATCTTGTGAAGATATTTTTATGCATGGATAGTACTTGAAATTGATGTTTCTGAGAGGGAATGGGAACTAGAAATTTCTATGCCACCATTTTGCTGACTTAACTCCTATATGAAGTTTAAAACAAGGCTCAGTATTTCACTGACACAGAAATATGAATAATATAAAAACATATATAGCAATGATAAACATTAAATGAAAAATAGTAGTTAACATTTGTGAAGGACAGAGGGAGAATAGACCAGTGAAGATTGTATAACCTGCTTCAAGGTATTTGTAATGCATATTTACTAAAAATACGTAGGAAAAAAATATAACAAAATATTCAGATTTGATAAAACGAGGTGGTGGGTAAGTAGGTTTTTAAAAATTATTTTCTATATTTTATGTGTATGTGAGGTATATTAAATAAGGAAGTTTAAGTAAGGCCACCTGACATCTTCTGGGGCTTGGATCTTTAAACAATTTTTAATTTATATGTACAAAATAATAGTAGAGGATTACTTTTGGTTTTGAGAGAAGCTAACACCATTTATTATATTTTAAGCTCCTCTCCAAGTCATTCATTGTAGAGATTATGTGTTAGAAATTGTATCATTAAAAACTTACAAATAATAGGTAAGATATATCTACCTTGCTTAAAACTGCTTAATGTAAAAACAGACCTTCTTAGTGTGAACCTTGAGAAAGAAGATACCTATAAAAAGGTTCCTGGTGGCTAACTAGGCTCAGATTAAAAACAACAACAACAAAACACAGAGCCTAGCAGCCATTTCTACAGGGGGCCTCTCCTGCAAACCACACTTCAGGGACAAGCCTGCACTAAGCCACCTGCCTCCCCCACGGAACTGCCTGCCTGCCCTGTGTTCCTGCCACCTGAGCCAGTCCTTATAAAGGAGTTCCTGGAATAGTATTTCAACCAACAGGACTAAAGCTTTCCCCATCCAGTCTTAGCTATGGAGCTATAGCCCCATCAGTATCTTCACCAACCAACTAGAGCAGCTCCGTTCAGACCAGTCAGGAGAATGCTTTTTGGACCAATCAAACTGTGAGGATTTGGAGGGTTTATTTGCATGAGGACAGGCCATTCAGGGACCAGGGTCAGGAACTTCTGCCTATGTAAGTCAGCTTCCCTTCAGTTCAGGGAGCACACTTTCCCTTTCCACCAAAGCCTGAAGAGTACATTTTCCTGACTGGAGCTAAAACACAGAAGACCTTGCCAGAGCAGAGCAGAGCAGATTGGCAGGGCAGAGTAGAGCAGAGTGGACCAGAGCACGTAGGCTAGAGCAGAGCTGTCTAGCCGGAGAGGGGCTTTGCCCCAGCACTGCCTCACTCCAAGTCCTCCTCACAGCCATGATGTTTCATAGCTGTGCTGTTTCATAATTGAGCTGTGACACTATTGAGCTGTTCTCACAGCCATGCTGAATCACATTTGAGCTGTTTGCATTGGATAAAGTTTCCTTCTTCACCGCACCCCAAATTGGGGATTCCTTTTGGCATTGATTTGGTGGCAGCAACCATCAGTTGACATTAGAAATGTTGAAAGAATCTGCAACGTTTATAGAAAAGTTTGAGTTTTGGTAGCATGTGTATTTATTTGATTGGATTATGAATTGTTACAATTTTTAAAGTGCAGAATTTGTTGTCAACGTTGTCGGATAGGTAACATTTGGGTCCTTTGTGAATTCACCCTTTAGTTTACTGTGACCACAGAGAAATTTTTGTTGTTGTTTTGTTCTCATTTTAAATACCAGAACCCAAATGAAAGAACAGCCCCCATTATAATTTTTATTTTGCTGTTCCCCATGTAAAGTAAAACTATCATACTTGTGACCTCATTATGCAATTAATTCCCCAAAGATAAACCATTTCCTTCCTTTTGTTAAGGTAAACATGTTTTGCTGTTGTTGAAAGTAAATGTCCTTGAATATAAACAATTAACCTTATACACACATGTGTGCATATAGTCATGTGCAGAACTAACTTTCTCTTAATGTATTAAGAAAAATGAATAGTATTACTACTTTAGCATAAATTGTTATTCAAGGAAAATATTCAGAAATAAAGCTAAACACAAATAGCAAAAATTATATTTTTAACTTTTCCAATAGAGAAACTTTGGTCATTTTTCCCACCAGGAAGAATGCTCAGGACTTGAATGCCCTTGTGCCATGCTGTCCTCTATGGATCAATGCTGGAGACGAGCTGGCAAACCTAGTTTAATTGCTCAGTATAATATTTGACTTAACCTTTCTTTCCAGTGAATGTCATTATCACTGTTTTCTTTAAGACAAAGCAACATTACAGGAAAAGTAATGATTTATGGTGTTACTACACAGGTGCTATTGAAACAAATAGAAAATAAGAACAAGTTTATTTTGAATGTGAGATGAAGGACGGGGTAGTGGAACTTGGAGAGCTTGAGACTTATGGAAGTATTTTTAGTACCATCAAAATTAGTAATAATGATGTGCTCTTTGCTTTATTTTTTAGTGTCGTTTGACTAGGAACTCACCATAATTTTAAATAAGGCTTTTTTTCTCTGTCGTTCATGTTTTTATTTGTTGAAACGTACAAAATGACAAGTTCCTTAGTGTCATTTGGAATTATGGATCAATAAGTAAGAATCAAACTGAAACTGATTTAATGTGAGCCTTCCATTGAAACTTTCCTTGATTTCAAAACTAAACTTGAAGTTAACAATAAACTGTCCTGCCCTTGATCCTTCTGAACATATATAACCTACACTAAACTGTTTGCCATGTGTACATTTGTGATTTAGAGACTTTACTGAGTTTTTCACTTAGCTCGATAACAAGACTAAGTGCCTTGTGAATAGGAATAAATGTTCTGTACCTCTTTTCTATCCTCACATTGTTTACCTCAACATTCTGCACAAATTCCATGCTCAATAAACAAACATTGAATTGTTCATGACCTTGTCCATTCTTTTGTCCCTAGATCACTCTGGTTCTTCTCTTCCAAATCTGAGTTCATGATTAAAAATGTCTTCTTTTTATTTCTAAGGTTCTGTGTAATTTCCTACACAGAATTTTAAGTGACATTATTTTTTTCGAGTAAATTAGAAAAAGTTTCCCATATAGACAATCCTTTGACCACCAATAGAAATACAACTTATTTATGTATCAAAAGAGCATGACTCAATAGTCACAAATAACCACAGTATTATTAAATCAACCACTTTCATATGAGTTAACTTCAGGACAGAAAGCTCTTTCCTGGTATAGCCAGCCTCCTGGGCAGTGAGTGTGCCATCTTGTGATCGGTAAATATAACCATATCTCCCTAAGTTTCATGGCAGGCACTCTGTGCATGCTCAGGCAAACAGCTCTGAAACTGAAGTGAAGAAATTGGAGGGGGGGCGGGGAGAAGGAAATCTATTGGGACCTGATGGATCGCTTGAAATTAGTCACCAAGGTAGGGGAAGGAGATGATTTATTCAAACTTGAAAAGCTGTATGTTTTCTGAATCACTACTTAACCAAATTCACTCTACTAATAACACAGAAAAACTTCAAATTGACTTTTCTTTTGAAATGTCTTCTCCTCCTTGCCATATACAAAAGTGGCAATTCTGAAAACTGTATTTCCAAAATTCAGCCTTTTGAGCAAATAGTACTTCATTTATTGATAAGAATTCTTGAGTTTGCCTTGTATGTTTTATTCGTTTTCCAGAACAGCTAGCAGATAAATTCATTTATCCATGTATTTTTTCTTTCTTCAATAGACATTTTGCATAAAATAGACACTCATTATTTATTGAGTGCATGAAATATTTTCGCTTATTCTATACTGCCTTTTCCCCCTGACTTTGGCATTTTCTCCTCTTCTGTTCACATACACAAGCACACACACATGTGCAGAAAATGCCATTTTTGGAGGTGTCAACGGTTGGTCATTGGCACTTATTCAACACTAACAGGAGTCGCCAATTTGGGATGTGGTGAAGAGGGAGTCTTCATTCAGTGCCAACAGCTCAATTATGAAACAGCTTGGATGTAGAAGAGCACAGCTGGGAGACAGCTCAATATTGATACAACTCAATTATGGCATGGCACAGCTGTGGTACAGCATGGCTGTGAGGTGGCCCTGGATCGAGGCAGCCCTGGGTCAAGGTGGTTCTGGGTCAAGACAGCCGTAGATTGAGGCAGCCCCAGTGTCACAGCTCCGCCCCAATGTTGCAGCTCAGCTCTGATGTGCTCCACACCACAAGACAGCTCTGTTCTGGTCCAGCGAAACAGCTTTGGTGTTATAGCTCTAGATGGGGAAACACAGCCTTCATTGGAAACTGAAAGTGCACTCTCTGAGCCAGAGGGAAGCTGCCTCATATAGAAAGAAGTACCCCTCCTTGTCCCTGATTGGTCCTTTATCATGCAAATTAAGATGCCAAATCCTCACAGTTTGATTGGTCCAAAAAGCACTGCCCTGATTGGGCAAAATGGAGCTGCTGATTAGTCAGTAAAGATGCTAAGGATGATGTAGCTGCACAGCTCTGATTGGACAGGCAAAGTCTCAGTCCTATTGGTTGAAATATGATTCCAGGAACTCCTTCATAAGGGTTGGCTCAGATGGCAGGAACACAGTGCAGACAGGCAGTTTCCTGCAAGCTGCACCCTGAACCATGGCTTGTTGAGAGGCCCCTGTTCAGCAACAGCTTCCAAGCTTTATTTTTAAATTTGAGCCCAATTAGCCCTTCTCAATAGGTACTTTCATTCTCATGGTTAATTGCAATTTCCAAATCCTGACCTTAAAAAAAAACAAAAAACTTTTTATGTGAACAGGCGTGTATATTGTGTTCTTTAACTTCTCAAAAGCATATTTAATAGATGAGGTTTTTTCTTTATGGAACTGTACTTACAAAAATTAAGAGCTATAATTCAACAGAAAAAAAACATGCAAAATAGTTTCTAATTTATATCATATCTAAAGTACAGAATAAAATTTAGATTTCTTATAGGCAAGGAATTTTGATATAGTACAGTGTGACTTGAGAAATTTGTAAAACAGATGTTGTGGTAAAACATAAGAGATGCATTATGAATTTATATCCAGTTAAGAAAGATTGCTATAATGAACATACTTTTTAGAAAAAAAGATTTCCTGAAGTCTGTTTCCTCAGATATAAGTATGGTACACTCACTTTTCTCTGGATACCATTTGCTTGGAGAATCATTTTTCACCCTATCACTTTGAGTCTATATTTGTCCTTGTAGCTGAGATGTGTCTCTTGGAGGCAGCATATGGTTGGGTTTTGTTTTTGATGCAATCTGCTACTCTGTGCCTTTTTATTGGTGAGATCAATCCATTTACATTTAGGGTGATGATTGATATATGAGGATTTCCTATAGCCATTTTATCTTTTGTTTTCTGGTAGCTCGGTGTCGCCATTGTTTCTTTGTCTTTTTGTTTCTGTCATTTTAGTTTGGTGGTAGTCTATGATTTTTTTTCCCTCTGTTTCCTCTTTTTTTATGTTATGTGTCTCAGTTCTGGATTTTTCTTTTTTTTTGAGTAGTTACCATAAATTTTATGTAATAGAAAGTTCCATATATATAGTAGTCATTTTTCTTCAGCATGCTTCTTATCTCCGTTTCCCTTTGTGAATTCTGACCTTTACTCCCTCACCTTTTAGGTTTTTGTTGTCACAAATTATCCCCATTTATGCTGTGAGTTCATTTCTGAGTTACAGTAACAAATTGTCTTCTTCTCTTTGTTTTTTTAAATGTTTTTATCTTCTTTACACTTTATGTTATGTTTAAGTGTGTAGTGCCCTATTCTGTGTAGGGGTTTCCATTTCCTGCTTCTGTCTGTTAGTCATCTGACTCATAGTTTTGTATATTTTTGTCTTATTGTTTCAGGTCGAATAGCCCCCTTCAGTATTTCCTGTAATGCAGGCCTTATGGAAAATTTCCTCAGCTTCTGTATAACTGGAAAGGTCTTTATTCCTCCTTTATATTTAAAGGATAACTTTGCAGGATATATTATTCTTGACTGGTAATTTCTATCAATAGTTTGAATATTTGATTCCACTCCCTCCTGACTTGTAGCATTTCTGTTGAAAAATCTGATGATAATCTAATGGGCTTTCCTTTGTAGGTTACCATCTTCTTTTTCTTGGCTGACTTCAGAATTCTTTCTTTGTCATTAATTTTTGACAGCTTCAATATAATGTGCCTTGGACAAGGCCTTTTCAGATTGAGATAATTAGGTGTTCTGTTTGCTTCTTGGATTCGATGATCCATTTCTTTCCATAGGTTTATTGATTTATTTTAAAGATTTTTATTGGGGAATTGGGGGGATGGGAACAGTGCTGGGGAATTGGGGGAAGGGGAACAGACAAATTCCTGTCGTTTTATTCTTCAGTCTAGTTGTGGAGGACGTCGCTTCACTGGCCCAAGTTGACACCATCATTGCGCTCTTCCCGAGCAAGGCATATCAGTCGCCGGCTTCTGGATGGCAGCTCACTGCGGCTGCTGGCCGCTCACGCTGGCTGCTGGCTACACACGGTAGCCCACGGCAACCCACTGCCACAGGGGCTGCAGCCTACACCGTCGCTGGCAACTCAAGGCAGTCCAGTTCCAGGTTGAGCTGTTGTTCAGCATCTTAGCTGTAGAGGGCAGTGTCACTAGCCCTCATATGTGGGATCCGAACAGGGACCCTCTGGCGTCCCAAGCCAGCTCTTAACCATCGCGCCACTCGGCCGGCCCTGCCCATTATTCTTATGTTGCTCTTTCTGATGGAGTCAGAAAGTCCTTGTAGAGTTCTTTCATTCCCTTTCACTCTCAAGTCTCTCTGTTCTTCCATCTTTGTCATTTCTAGATTTCTATCTTCCATATCACTAATTCTTTCCTTCATCTGGTCAGCTCTATTTCCTAAGCTGGATATTTCACTTTTCGTCTCTTTTATTGAGTTCTTCAACTCCAGAAAAAAAAGATTTCCCACAATTTTTGTTGGAATTTTCTAATTTTGTTAACATTACTTTATACCAACACAATAAAGTGTTTGAATATGTATGTAAAGTATTAGTTAATACTTGTTTGAATGCTTAGACTGTGTGCCAGGTTCTAGTCTAAGCACTTTAAATACATTAACTCATTTAACTCTTTCAGCAATTATATGAGGTAAGATACTATTAATATTCCCATTTTATATGTGAAAAAACTTCACATAAAAAGAATAAATAATTTGTTCAGAATTATGTAACTAGTAGGTAATAGAACTGGGATTTATGCATGGAAGTCTGGCTCCCAATTCTGTGCTCTTAACCATTTTGTTTAACCATTTCCTATAACACTTAAAGCATTCCTTATAGCTACATAAAGTATTCTTTTCAAAATAACAAATCATCTTAAATTATTTGATAGAAATACCTTTTAAATATGATTTTTTAAATTAAACTTTATTGGGGTGACAATGTTTAGTAAAGTTACATAGATTTAAGGTTTACAATTCTGTAATACATCATCTGTATATCACATTGTGTGTTCACCACCCAGAGTTAGTTCTCTTTCCATCACCATATATTTGAGCACCTTTACCCTCATTTACCACTCACTAATAAACTTTTTTTTTGGAGTAGTTAGGTTCATAGTAACATTGAGCAGAAAGTACAGAGTTCTATTTCCTGCAACGCTCACACACAACCTCCCTGCTGTAAACATACCACACCAGAGAGATACATTTATTAAAACTGGTGAAACTACATCGCTACATAGCACCCAAACTCCAAAGTTTGCATTAGGTTCACTCTTGGTGTTGTATAGCCTATAGATTTTTTAAAAATTAAATTTATTAGGGTGACAATGGTTAGTAAAATTACTTAGGTTTTAATTGTACAATTCTATAACACATCATCTATATATAACATTGTGTGCTCACCACCCAGAGTCAGTTCTCCTTCCATCACCATATATTTGACCCCCTTTACCCTCTTCTACCTCCCCCCAACCCCCTTACCCTCTGGTAACCACTAAACTGTTGTCTGTGTCTATGAGTTTTTGTTTCTTTGTTTGTCTTGTTTCTTTGTTGCTTTCAGTTTTATATCCCACATAGATTTTGACAATGTATAATGATGTGTATTTACTATGAAGGAATCACACAGAATAGATTTACTGCCTTAAAAGTCCTCTTTGTTTTCCTGTTCATCCTTCCCCCACCCTTATATCCTGACAATCACTGATGTTTTTAATGTCTCCATACTTTTGCATTTTACAGAATATCAACAGTCTGTTGCCCTTTCATAGTCTTTTTTCACTTACTAATATGACTTTAAGGTTTCTCTATGTCTTTTCATGGTTTGATAGCTCATTTCTTTTTAGCGTTGAACAAATTTTATTTTGTCTGCCCACTCACCTACTGAATGGCATGTTGGTTGCTTCCAAGTTTTGATAATTATAAATAAAGTTGCTATAAAGATCTTTGTTCAGCTTTTTGGGTGGACATAAGTTTTCACTTCAATGGTGTTGTCAGTGTTTTGAAGTTTTGCAGTTATAATAGATGTTTGGTGGTATATCCTTGTAATTTTAATGTGCAATTCCCTATGAACATATGATGTTGAACATCTTTTCAGTATGCGTACTTGCCATCTATATATCTTCTTCAGTGAGGTGATTACTCAGGTCTTAGCCATTTTTTAATCATGTTCATTTTCTTATTGAGTTTTAAGATTTCTTTATATATTTTGGATAACAGTCCTCTATCAGATGTGTCCTTTAAAAATATTTTCCACCAATCTGTGACTTTTTTTCTCATTCTCTTGACATTGTATTTTGCAGAGTATAAGCAATTAATTTTAATGAAGGCCAACTCATCAATTTTTTTTCATAGATGGGGCTTTTGATGTTGTACCCTAAAGTCATCACCATATCCAAGGTCATATAGATTTTCTCCTGTGTTTTCTTCCAGAAGTTTTAGTTTTGTGTTTTACATTTAGATCTGTGATCCACTTTGTGTTGATTTTTGGGACGGGCATAAAGTCTTTGTCAAGATTCATTTTATTTTGCATGTGAATGTCTAGTTGTTCTAGCACCATTTGTTGACAAGACTGTCATTGCACCATTGTATTACCTTTGCTTCTTTGTCAAAGGACAGTTGACTGTATTTATGTGGCTCCCAATGATAGCCACTATTCTGACTTCTATCACTGTTTACAGATTTTGCTCATTCTTGGATTTCTATAAATGGAATCTTATGGTATGCAAAAAGGAAAAAACAAGCTAAAAATAAATCTAGATTCAGTTTTCTGACCTATGTCATTTTATTTCTCTGATAGTCTTCTTTTTATATTTCTTACAACACATGTATTGGCATCAAATTCTCTCAATTTTTGTTTGTATGAGTAATTCTTTATTTCTGCAGCTATTAGCCAATTAATCAGAGTTTTAAAAAGATCCTGTTCTGATAATTTCAACATTTCTGTCATATGTGACTTTGGTTCTCAGGCTTGTTCTGGTGCTCTTTTTTTTTTTTTTAAGGCAGACATGATGTATTGTGTACAAGAAACCGTGGTAAATAGACCTTTAGTAATGTAATAAAAAGTTATTTATCTCTGAGGCACTGAGCCTCCAATAAGTCATCAATTACAGTTTGGGTTTTCCTACTCTGGTACTGGTTCCTGTAGTGAATTTTGCTTGTGGGATCCTGTTCAGACAAGTTTTGATTCCCTGTATCTACCTGTTTGTCTCTCCAATTTTGACGCTGCAGTTTTCCCTGTAACTTTACTTCTCTGACAGACCTAAGAGCTGTTGCAGTTTGTTCAGCTTTCTACCTGTTCAGACAGAGTGAATACTTTCAAGATTTTTTTTTGTTGTGGAGGGCAGTGTCACTGGCCCTCACATGTGGGATCCGAACCGGGGCCCTCTGGCGTCCCAAGCCAGTTCCTAACCATCACGCCACTCGGCCGGCCCATCAAGATTTTTATATGTTGGACTGGAAACCACAAATCTTACTCTTTTTAAAATCTATTTTTAGGTGATAGTTGTACAACTAGTATTCTCTACTACTAGTATGATATTTAAGAAATTCTAAGAACACAAATGGAGAAGTCAATATTACTTCTTCAACTTTACTTTTCCTGTTTTCCATGACTGAAGCTCTATGCTTACTTAGAATTACATATAAGGTCATTGAACAGGCTATTGTTGTTAATATATTTCATTTATATTACTAAAATAGTAAGATATAGATTTATTACCAACAAACAGCATAAAGATATTATATCATTAGCAATAAATCTTTCTAGACTTTGCTTTCATAGTAGAATACAAATCCAACATCATAATGTCAATGACACTAAGTTTCTAATTCGCCATGTATATAGTTCCCATTCTACTCTGCAATTTTATATATCTAAACAGGCAAACAAATAGAAGTGGTTGTATATAAACAGATTAAGAGCATTGTGGTGAAAATGTTTTTAATCAAGTCCTAAACATGGAATATAATGTAACATAATGGAATGAATCCAGATTATGGAACCAGAAGGACCTAGGTTCAAATCCTAGATTCTGCCATTTTCTAGCTGTGCAACTTCAGGCAATTATTTGGGTTTTCTCCTCTTCAGCTTTTCCATCAAGGTATTAGGTTTATTTCTGTCTTCGTTTGGGTTCCCCGCAAAGCAGTCCTTGAGACAAAGTCTGGGGTACAAGTAACCATTTAGAAGGTGATTCCAGGAGTCACAAGAGAGAGTGGAGAAAGTGAAAGATGGAAGGAAGAAAAGCCAAAGTGTCCTGATGTGGGGGTTGCTGTGTGGGCAAGCTCATGCTCAGGCTTGCCTCTGAGATATTATGCAAAACATGCCTCCGAAATGTTCTGCTGTTCTGCGGAGGGACGGAAAAGCTGGGGCATTTATTCATCTACTGCTGTCCCTCCCTGTTGAGGATTATTTTGTGATAATTAAATCCCCCACCCTTGGTGCGGCCCTGCCTTCATGCTGAGCAAGTTCAAGAAAGCTATCAGGCAGAGAAGCAGATAGCAGCATGTGTTTGAGGAAGGAAGTTGCCACCAGCACTGTAGGTGAGCTGAGAGATGAGCAGAGTGGGTGTGGGATGGGGTTACAATTTTCATATCTCATGTAAAGAACTTAAAATAATCTGTCACATAATAGAGACTACATAAATGTAGCTATTATTTTTTTTGCTTATTTATTAAATCAGAAAAAAACTGAGAAAAAACTAAATATAATGGTAAAATGACCCATACCAAAGGTCATTTGTGGAATTGAATGTTATGGAATCTTTTTTTTTTTTAAGATTTTTTGGGGGGAGGGGCAATTGGGGGATGGGAACAGTGCTGGGGAATTAGGGAAGGGAAACAGACAAGTTGCTGTCGTTTTGTTCTTCAGTCTAATTGTGGAGGATGTTGCTTCACTGGCCCAAATTGTTGGCACCATCACTGCACTCTTCCTGGGTGAGGCAGATCAGTCACCAACTTCTGGACGGCCGCTCACTGTGGCTGCTGGCCGCTCACGCTGGCTGCTGGCTACATACGGTAGCCCATGGCAACCCACTGCAGCAGGGGCTGCAGCCTACGCCATTGCCAGTGACTCACGGCAGCCCAGCTCCAGGTTGAGCTGTTGTTCAGCATCTTAGCTGCAGAGGGCAGTGTCACTGGCCCTCATATGTGGGATCCAAACTGGGGCCCTCTGGCGTCCCAAGACAGCTCTTAACCAATGCGCCACTCGGCCAGCCCTGGAATCTTTTAAATAATACAATTTTCCATCTAAGCTCAATAGAGTTATCTACTGATTTGTTTGTTTGTTTATTTATTTATTTATTTATTTTAGAAGAGAAGATGGCAGGTATATACCTACGGGGAAAATTTAAAAAGCATCTTTACTCCATTCTTCTGTAATGAGATTAGACTGTGCTGACTTTACAAATATTACCTTGTTTTGCTACATTGCCAGCCATACTTACTGTACATTTAAGAACTGAAATAATAAATTACATGGAAGAAAGCATAGGCACTAAACTTATGGACCTTGGCCTTAGAGTAGATTTTATGAATTTGGCCTCAAAGGCTAGGGAAGTAAAAGCAAAAATAAATGAATGGAACTGCATCAAACAAAAAGCTTTTACAACAGCGAAAGAAACCATCAACAAGGCAGAGAGGCAACCAACTGAACGGAAGAACTTATTTGCAAACAATGCCTCCAATAATGGGCTAATACCCAAAATATATAAAGAGCTCATAAAACTCAACAACAACTAAATCCAATTTAAAAATGAACAGAGGAACTGAACAGACAGTGGCTATTATCAACAAGACAAGTAATAACAAGTATTGGTGAGTTTGTGGGGGAAAAGAAACCCTCATACACTGCTGGTAGGAATGTAAATTGGTACAGCTGCTTTAAAAAACAGTATGGAGGTTCCTCAAAACATTAAGAATAGAATTACCATACAACCTGGCAATCCCTCTTTTGGGTGTTTACCCAAAATATTTGAAAACATTTATTCATAAAGATATATGTACCCCTATGTTCATTGCAGCATTATTCATAGTGGCCAAGACATGGAAACAACTGAAGTGTCCTTCAATAGGTGATTGCATAAAGAAGATGTGGTACATATATACACAATGGAACATTACTCGGTCATAAGAAAAGATGAAATACTGCCGTTTGTGAAAACATGGATAAATCTTGAGATTATTCATGCTAAGGAAAATAAGTCAGACGAAAAATTTTGAGAACCATATGATTTCACTTATATGTGATATATAAAACTGAAAGCAAGAAATGACCAAGACAAACAAACAATAACTCATAGACACAAACAACAGTATAGTGGTTGGTTACCAGAGGGAAAGGGGGAGGAAAGAGGTAGAAAAGGGTTAAGGGAGTGAAATATATGGTGACAGAAGATTTGACTTTGGTTAGTGAACACACAATTCAATATACAGATTATGTATTATAAAATTGTACACTTGAAGCCTATTTAATTTTATTCACCAATGTCACCCCAATAAATTTATTTTTAAAAGAGTTTAACAATGTCACCCTAATAAACTTATTTTTTTTAAGTTTAAAATGACCTTCAAAACATATCCTGTCTTAATTTTATCTTACTCAGGTCACATAAGGAAGAAGAAATCTAAGCTGATAATAACGTTAACATTACTTTTATGAGCATAAGAAACTAAGGCTAAATTCTCAGTCTCTTTGATGGTACACTATATTACACTTCAATCAGGAGTCTAGATTTCATTCTTTTATCTATTTTTAAGTGAATTAGGGATTTAATTGACATCAATGGAAATTGAAGTTCTCTGTACTGTTCCAGGTATCACAAATTCAGCAACATAAGCATTACAAAGGTATCCTATAACACTAATCTGAATAGATCTCTTCTGGCAGTGGTGCTACATTGCCCTTCATTGTCCTTTCTCATCACTAAATGTCTTTTTTTTTAAAACTGATGACTAGACAAAGACAGTGCCAGTTATTCAAGGCCTATGTGAATTTTGAAGATCATATATATATATATATATATATATATATATATATTTACATTTTGAAACCAAATTATTTTTCAAGTTGTGCATAATAATCCATCTTATAAAACTCCTGAGTGATGAGAGCGTCCTGACACTGTACTTGTATCATAGAGTCATTGTGTTCATTATGTTTACATGTTAACCACATTCCTCTCCAATAACATAATTACTTACTAGATTCTGGGAATACTTGGTTTTTATAATGAAAGTTTGTCATTTAATGAATGATCAGGATATCATACTGCACTGCTGGAATAACTCTCTACAATCAATGATAAAATTACAAGGTAATTTATATATATTATCCTTTAATATATTATAGAAGAGCTATCTATTTGCCCCCAAGACTTGATATATTTTTAACTAATATATTTTATTTTTATGTTTTAGAACTCCTTCATAAATGTTTTTAGAACTCAAAGTCCAACAGCTTTGTTGAGAGATTATTGGCTAGAATGAATTCGGATAATACCTTGTACTAGAACACATTTTTGGTTGTTTTAACATATTTGTTGTGCATTATGATGTATATGAAATTGCATAAAATATTTGTTCAGCTTAACATTTTATTACAAAGGAAATATCTTATAACCATCAGTCAGGTCAAGAAATAGAGCACCTTCTTGGTCACAAGCTCCTCTGCCTCCCTTAGAGAAAAACCATATTATATTTTTTGTGAAAATTGTTGCTTTGTTTTCTTTATAGTTTTGCTATCTATACCCATCTCTAAACATTATTGTTATTTATTGCCTGTTTTTGAACTTTATAAACTTTTGAATATATGTGTTATCTTGAGTCTGGCCTCTTTTTCATGATATCCTGTTTGTAAGATTAATTCTTGTGTGTAGTTATAGTCCCTTCTTTTTCATTGCTTCATAGTGTTGTACTTGTATGAGTATGTCATCATTCTATGACTGTGTCCTTCTTGATAAGTATTTGGGTTGTTTCCTGTTGGGGCCATTATGAACAGTGTTGTATCCTGGTGCACAAGAATTTCCTAATATGTAATGAAGAGTGGAATTGTTGGGTCATAGGGTATGAGTGTCCTCAGTTTTACTAGGTCATATCCAATTTATTCTCCAAAGTAGTTTCATGAGCTTACAACCTCACCAGCAGAATATGAATTTCCATATTTTAAATTGATTGTTTTCAATATCTCACCACTAAGAATGACATCTAGCTTTAAAAAAGATATTTCATATTAGATTTAAAAAAGTACCTTCTATTAATCATATTCTGTGTTTTAATCCAGAATGGATGACAGCATCCAAAGCAACAATTAGTAAATTTATATATTTTAAACTTTATCACTAGTTGATGTGCAGTGATTTTCCAGTGTGATGTTAATTTATATTTTCTTGATAATATGGTGTGACATCTTTTCATATGGTTATTGTCCATTTTGATTTTCTTATTGTGAAGTTTCATTCAAATCTATCAACTATTTTTTTTAATTAGCATTGTTTATTCTGTTGGTTTTAATCTGTAGGCATTTATTATATAATCTGAGGGCTTGTCCATTGTTGATTATATGCACTACAAATATCTACTACCACTCTGTGGCTTACACGTTAATGCTCTTTTTGAGTCCTTTAATGAATATAAGTTTTAAAATTTAATATATTTTAATTTATCAAACTTTCCTCTGTTATAAAGATGTTCTCTAATTGTCTTTTAAAAGTCTTCTCTTTTTTTGCCATAAAAATGTAAGTATTTAATGTACCTGGAGTAGATCTTTGGGCATCATGGATGGTCCCAAAATATTTTCCCACATAAATTCTGTTCCAGCATAATTTGTTAAGTTAAAAAATTATAAATAAATAGATAAAGATGTCTTATCATATTTTTTCATCAGTGCAACCTCTGTTCATTAATCAAATGTCACTGCATAACTGTGTAAAAGTAACTTTCTGGACTTTCTATTCTGTTCTACAAATGGGGCTCAATAAATAATTAACTATCTTAACTATTACAACTTTATATTAGTCTTGATTACAAGTTTATATAGTCTTGATATCTGACAGGACTGTTTCTCCTAGCATGTTGTTTTTCAACATTATACTATTTTTTGGCCCTTTGAATTTCCATACAAATTTTAGAATCATTTTATCAAGTTTCACACTGGAAAAGCTGTTGGGAATTTGACTGTGAGTGCATTTAATCTATAAATCAATTTTGTATAGTTAACATCTTTAAAATGTTGTATCTGCTAAAGGTGGCCACCATATCTGAGTTTCCATCAACCTGACCAACACTGTTCACATGACCCACCCTGGTAATTTCCCCCACCCCACCCGACTTTTGGGCCAACCCAAGCATCTTCCAGTGGCTTTTCCACGCAAATAGCCTGTCTTGGCTCATGCTGCAGACTTTCATAAAATTGCCCAAACATTCAGAAAACCCAAACAAGCAGCATCTGGCTTTGGCATGCACTGTACCTATTGCTGAGCAGCCCCAACCTCAGCACTAGCAGCAGCCAGCTCTAGTTCATGGCTTGGCCTCTTGAGGCACCTTAAAGGCCAGCATGGATGGCCGCAATCTGCAGAATGCTTTAGGGCTCATGCCAGGTTGCCCTGGGCAGCTGAAATTGGCCTGCAGTGGGGCCTCTCCAAGGAAGCCCTGGAGCTGGCTCTCCCAGTTGCCAGCTTTGGACTGAGCCACAGCATCTCCCAGCTGTGTCCAATGAAGAAACACACGAAGGGCAGACTGGGCAGGGGCAGGCACCAGACCCTGTTAAAGTGAATTCTGCTCTATAGGGTCAGCCCCTGCTAAACAGCTCCTCCACTATAGTCATGGCCAATCATCACAACCAACCAGCCTGAGGGTCAATCCCTCCCATTGATGTGCGAACAGTAACCAAGGCTTAACTACAATAGGAGGGCAAACACAACCCACATGTGGCACACACCTGGAGAACCCAACTCAGGTGACCAGGAAGACTGTGCCAGTGGGCCCCATAGGACACCTACTACATAAGGCCACTCTACTAAGACCAGGAGGCATAGCAGCCCTACATAGAAATAAACATGGAGAGCAAAAATGTGAATAATAAAGTGGCAATGACTATATATCAATCAACAATTACTTCAGGGCCGGCCGAGTGGCACGCTGGTTAAGAGCTGGTTTGGGACACCAGAAGGCCCCGATTCGGATCCCACATATGAGGGCCAGTGACACTGCCCTCTACAGCTAAGATGCTGAACAACAGCTCAACCTGGAGCTGGGCGGCCATGAGTCGCTGGCGACAGCGTAGGCTGCAGTCCCTGTGGCAGTGGATTGCCATGGGCTACCGTATGTAGCCAGCAGCCAGCGTGAGCGGCCAGCAGCNGCAGCCAGCGTGAGCGGCCAGCAGCTGCAGTGAGCGGCCGTCCAGAAGCCGGCGACTGATCTGCCTCGCCCAGGAAGAGCGCAATGATGGTGCCAACTTGGGCCCGTGAAGCAATGTCCTCCACAACTAGACAGAAGAACAAAACGACAGCAACTTGTCTGTTCCCCTTCCACCAATTCCACAATAAAAATCTTTAAAATTAGAAAATTACTTTAAATATAAATGGATTAAATGCTCCCCAATCAAAAGATAGTGTGCCTGAATGGATAAGAAAACAAGACCCTTACATATGCCGCCTACAAGAAGCTCATTTCAAAATTGAAAGACACAGAGTGAAAGTAAAGGGATGGAAAAAGATATATCATGAAAATGGGAATGAAAAAAAATTTTTTAAAAGCTGTGGCAGCAATATTTATACCAGACAAAATAGACTTTAAAACAAAGATTATAATAAGAGACAAAGAAGGACCCAGTAATCCCACTTCTGGGTATTTATCCAAAGAAATCAAAAACTCTACTTCAGGGGGACACGTGCATCCATATGTTCACTGTAGCATTGTTTGCAATGGCCAAGATGTGGAGGCAACTAAGATGCTGAACAACAGCTTGACCTGGAGCTGGGCTGCCGTGAGTCGCCGGCGACGACGTAGGCTTCAGTGAAGCTGCTGTAAAGCTATCATGAGCGGCCGGCAGCCGGTGTGAGCTGCCAAAAGCCACCGTGAGTGGCTGTCCAGTGGTCAGGGACCCATCTGCCTCAGGCGGGAAGAGCGCAATGATAATAACAACATGGGTCAGTGAAGCGACGTCCTCCACAACTAGACTGAAGAACAAAAGGACAGCAACTTGTCTGTTCCCCTTCCCCAATTTCCCAGTGCTGTTCCCCTTCCCCAATTCCCCAATAAAATCTTTTAAAAAATAGAATAAAATAATGCAAATCTTTTATCCATACATAAGAGAAACTATATGGTAGCTTAAAATGGCTCAAGGAATTAAAAGCACTGTGACTACATTACCTCAGGCTACAACTTAACACAAAATCTGAGTTTAATTATACACTGTGTTTCTTGTCAAACATACTGGAAGATAAGAGAAAATGAATGGCCCAGAGGCCAAGACAGCCTATGCTATTATGGTTGGCAGTAAAAACAATATCTATTATATTTAAAACTTTTTTTAATATAAAGGGAATCTTGGAGATGTGCTTTTCAAAATTGAAGGAAAAAAAATTGCCAATACTTTACAAAATGTGGGAACAGAATATAGTTTAGAAATAGACATATATAGATAAAGAAACACTAGATACCATTTTAAATCACCCTAAACTTTCCTTTAGGTAGATGAAAAAAAATTGCCCAAGTAATCTGCTTAATTTGCAAGAAATCTAATCATTTTTCTCAGTTCTTGTCATTCCTGTAATTAGATTAATGACATGCTTGTTTTATCAATAGTTGCTTTATTAAACAATTCATTTCAGAAGTGACTACAAAGACCTTTCCTATTGAGTTGGATGTCTCCATCATCCTCATTGCCAAGTATCTCTATGTTATTTGCTTTTCTGGAAGATTTATAGAGAATATTATGTTTCTTTTTATAATGGGTGAAAACAAACTGTTTCTTTCAGTAATAGTCTTCCTTTAACATTTTTATTCTGTTCCAATATACTTCATTTGGTAAAGCCTTTAAATTTTAATTTCTTTCTTTCTTGCAGTTCTGAGTTAGTAAATGCTGAAGTTATATAAGAAAGTCAGAATATGTTGGAGACTATCTCTACTCCTATAACTGATTCAAGTATTTTAATTACTTTAACCAGATAACTGATAATCCTCCCTTTCACCAAGCACACAAACACATAAAAACAAGCGCGCGCGCACACACACGTACACACAAGTGTACACACGTGCACAAACACACTTATTTGGCCTACATGATTAAATCAATATTTGGTGTAATTTGGACACCACCATAGAAAAAACTTTAAGGTCAAGATAAAACTATGACTTCTGGGTGGGCAGATGGTAATTTCATTTAAGTCTCTTCCTTCTTTCTGGATATTAGCCTCCATTTCTAACAATAGAAAATAAACCATTTAATGGCCAGAAGGAAGAAAACAGGATGTGTGTTTTCAATCATTCAATTAACAAATAAGTACTGCACACCTATGATCTCAGCTCTGGTAGATGTAACTGCTTGAGAAAAACAGACAGAAAAAAAGAGGCTATACTTGAGGAAAAGCGAGTTTCTCTGGCATGCAGTAGTTAAACTTGCCAACATAATGCCTTTTTTTTTTTTCTTGGAGACTATGTTGTGGTGTAAGGGTGGAGTGTTGTCATGGAAGTAGGAGAGTGATGAGGCATGAAGATAACTCCAGAGATCTTTAATGAGGATTTGAAAATGGAATTTTCCATTCTAATGGGGAACAGTAACTATATGGATTTTAGGATGATAATCACTTGTTCAAAAGCTATGAACAATTTTAAGGATACTAAAGCAAATTGCCAAAATAGTTTCAAAAGAGTTCAAAAAAGTTAAACCTTGATCATCAGTACTTGAGAGTGCCTGTTTTAACTACAACTTCACTAACATTAACAATTATTTCAGTATTACTATTTTGATAGTTGAAAATGGTCTCTCATTTAATTTTCATTTCTTAGCTAGTTACCAAAGACATGGTCACATTCTTGCTATGCAGTTATTATTTCCCTTTTTTCCTGTTATAGTTGTCTCTTGCTATATTTCCCCCACAAACACTTTTGTGCTTGTATTGATTTGTGTGATCTCTTTATATAAAAATAAAAATTGTAACCATTGATCTGGCATAATTGGTGTGAATATTTTCCAGTTTCTAATTGCCTTTCAATTTTCATTTGGTTAAGAGAAAAATAGAGGTAAAATGTTAATCTAGACAAAGTTATTGACCTTTAATTTTTATTTATTCCATTATATTTTAAGAATTTTTAAAGTTCATTAATTTTATCCATTATAAAATAATATATGTTCATTAAATAAAATTTGGAATATCAGAAAAAAGGAAAGTAAAGAAAATTACGCATTGTTCCAATTTTTCAGAGAGCCTCACATCCACTATAAATGTTTTGATGAGTTTTTTTCTTTTGCTATTCTTTTTTTTTTCTCTTGGGACGGTTTCATGTTGCTGTTGTTGCTTGCTTATTAGCAAAATGCATTCTGCTTCATTCCGTTAATATTATATGATTTAATAATCACTCTTACATGTCGGATTACATCCTCTCATGTTATGCAATTCATTTATTAAATACATATGCATTTACCATCATAGATATCAGTCATTCTTCTAGGCACAGGGAAACCACAATGAACAAAGTCCCCACTCACATGGAGAATACATTCTAGTAGTAATGGGGTGGAGGACAACAATGCAAATAAGCATAAAATATGGAAATATGGCAGGTATTTTTAAATGTTATAAAGAAAAAGAAAGTAACTTAAGTAAGAGGAATAAAGAGTTCTGGAAGAAAGTAGGGTTTGCAATTTCATATGGAGAGGTGAGAAAAAAGCCTTTCTTATTTGATGATACTTTTAGCTGAGACCTGGTTGAATTGATAGAATGAACCATGCATATATCTTACTAAGGACAGCTCCAGGCAAAGGGACAGAGCAGGATCAAAGGAACTGAGATAGTGTGCTTGATATTTATCAGAATATTGAAGTGACAGTGTGGTGGGAGTGACATGAAAAAGGGGAAGAGGAGTCAGAGATTTAATCAGCAAGGTAAGGTCATGGTAAAGACTTGAAAATTCACGTGTGTGAGCTGGACCACCATTGGACTTTAAGAACAAGGAAGTTACATGATCTGATTTATATTTGTAAGGAATCATCCTGAAGTTGTGTGGAGAATAAAGCAGTAGGAATAAAAGGGTGAGAGCAGGAAGATCTGTTAAAAGACTGATGAAATAATCTAGGTGAGAGAGGAGGGTGGTTTGGATTGGGCTGTTGACAATAGAGGTGATAATTAAGTCATACCATTTGAATATTTTCATGGCTTAGCCATTATAATTTCCTGACAGATTGGAGGTCTGGTGTATGAAAAAAGAAAGGGGTCAAAAGTAACTCCAAGGTTTTTGGCCTAAAACCTGCAAGACAGGAACTGCCATTTACTGAGATAAGGAAGGAACAGGGAGGAGCAGGTTTAGAGGGTGAGAATGTAAGAGTTCAGTTATTATAAAATCTTTGTAATTTTTACATTTTTTTCTTTATTAAAGAGATTCCACATTTTAGTTATAAACTATTTAAAAATATAAACAATGAAAAATAATAAAATAAAAATTACCTATAATTTTATAATAAAGAAAATTACACAATATTTTGATTAACTGTACAATCTTTAAACACACAAACACTTGCACATTATATATACGTGTGTGTGTGTGTGTGTGTGTAATCTTTTTCTTACTGAAATGGGAAAATTTTTTATAACCTGATCATTTTAGGTACTTATATCTAGCATTTGTTTAGAAATTAGTTCCCATTCAGAAATTTGGAAACAAAGAGTCACTTCTACTCTGTTCTAGTACTTTTATGGTTTAATTACCATCATTCTTGTTTTACTTTTAAACTTTATTTAATTTTAAACTTATTTTATTGAATGATATGTTAATAAAGTGTTTTGGCTTTTTTTAAAAAATTACTTAGCCTATGTAACTAACCTTGAGAAATACGTTATGAGCCAGACTCTAGATCAATGTTTCTAGATCAGTGGTTGGATAACTCTAACATGCAGGCCAAATCCGGGCTGCCAATTGGTTGTGTATGAACTTCAATCTAAAAAGTGTTTTTGCAGATGAATGTATTTGCAATTTATTTGATGGTTGAGGAAAGCAACTTTGAACCCTAATTACGTGAAATGTAACACTTCAAAATTCTTCTCATTAGAATTCTATTACAAAAATGATACTATTTTATTATCATTATCATCACATTTTGAATTTTGTGAATTTTAAAATGTTATGGAAAACAATGTGAAGGTTCCTCAAAAAAATTAAGAATAGAGTTACCATATGACCCAGCAATCCCACTTCTGGGTATTTACCTGAAAAATGTTAAAACATTTATTCATAAAGATATACGGACCCCTATGTTCATTGCAGCATTATTCACGGTGGCCAAGACATGGAAACAACTGAAGTGTCCTTCGATAGGTGATTGGATAAAGAAGATGTGGTATATATATATACAATGGAATATTACTTGGCCATAAGAAAAGGTGAAATACTGACACTTGCGACAACATGGATGGATCTTGAGATTATCATGCTAAGTGAAATAAGTCAGACAGAAAAGTTGAGAACCATATAACTGCACTCATATGTGGGATATAAAGCAGAAAGCAACAAACAAAAAAGACAAACAAAAACTCATAGGCACGAACAACAGTGTGGTAGTTACCAGAGGGAAAGGGGAAGGGGGAAAGTAGAAGAGGGCAAAGGGGATTAAATATATGGTGACAGAAGGAGACTTGACTCTGGGTCGTAAACACACAATGCAACATACAGATGATGTATTATAGAATTGTACACTTGAAACCTATATAATCTTATTAAACAATGTCACCCCAATCAATTTAACAAAATTTTAAAAATAAAATATGTGGATATTTGTGTTTTTTTGTGTTCTATAAGTACCTGAATAACATCCTTGAAGTTACCTCTTGTCCCACAAAGGCTAAAATAACTACCATGCGGTGCTTTCCAGAAAAAGTTTGCTGATTCCTGTTCTAGATCTTTGTAAGTTTGCATAAGAATCACCTGGGAGCTACGAAAAAAACTGTAGATTTCTGTTGTTCACTCTGTCTCACTACTGGTACATTCATTTTGGTTCAGCAAGCCAAGGGATAGTTCTAAAAAAAATTGCAATTTTAATAAACACCGCAGGTGATTCTGACGCACTCTGAACCAAATTTTGAGAAACACAGAAGGCTGACTCATTTCAATACTGCCTTTAAACTACATGTGGGCCAGTAATTCACCACCAGCTCCTTGGTGAATATTAGTTCATTGTAAAGATATCACTGGGTTGAATTACCTTTGGCTCTTTCCACCGGCCATTTGTCTAATTATCTTTACTTGGACACAGCCTTGTTTGGAAAGCAAAGCATTGTTTTGTCTAGGAGGTCTGTGGTTCTACATCTGAACCCCATGTTATAAGAGATACATCCTTATTCCTGGGTTACATTCATTTGTTCTTATCTCCCTTTTATTCCCTCATTATTTTTTATTATGTATATATGTATGTAGGAATGCACATTTCCATCCATACTCATATCCGTCCATCCATCAATACATACATACATCCAATTTCCCTATAAACACAAGATTTTAACTTCACTAGAATTAGCGCTACTACCCATCCCAATCATGATTCAAATCTTAAATTTTTTTATAGGAATGATCTACCATTAGTGTCATAATAAAATTAGAAATTTACCAATGCACCTTAGAAAGAGCAAATGTTGAGACATCTAACTGAGTGCAAACTATAAAACATAGGGAGCTTAAAATTCAAAACACTATAGCACATTTTAGAGTCATTGCTGTTAAGTTAGAAATTATAGCTGGAATACCTTAAAGAATTCCAGGAAGTCCTAAAGCTTTTAGGTAGTATATGTGAAGCTAAGAAAGGAAGAAACAATTTATATTCTGAAACAACTTTAAGCATTAAAGCCCGACTTTTCTTAATGAAGTTTCCATGGGGTGCTACAAGTTCATAGACCTGAGGGCCGAATCTTCGCTCTGTGTTCCACCTTCTCTATGTTTCCTTCTCTGTTTTGGGCAATGATATCGCACCAGAGAAATGTGGCTCCCCTCTCAGTAGTTGTGAAGAATTTCTATGACTTTTTGCTTTTGTATCAATCCTCACTTTTTCATATTTTTGTGGGACCTCTTTCCCTGGGGACAATATATTAACTATATTATTCATTTTTTGCATTTCAAAATGTGTTTGTATTCAATTTAACTTTTTAAGTAGATAAGGTATACATATAGTTCAAAAATATATGAAAAGGTATGCTATAAAAAACTTCCCCTCACCCTCACCTCTTATCTCCTATTCATTTAGTTTCTAGTCGTACTACTTTCAATCTGGTTATCACTGTTATTGCTTTCATGTATAACCTTCCAGAATTTCTCTGTGCATATATAAGCAAAACCATTCTTATTTTTGTTTTTTCTTTTTAAACAAAACAGTATCATACTATGCAAGCTGCACTGGACCATGTTTTTTTACTTGGAGACCTTACTATGTTGGTAAACAGAAAATGTCCTTGTTTTATATATATATATATATATACATATATATATGTATAGACATAGATATAGATATAGATATAGGTATACAGTGCCAAAAATATACACATTTTAAGAAAGGAAAAAAACTGTATTAAAATTGTAATACTCAATATATACTGATAAAAGATGAACACAAGTCATGTGTATATGACGTACATTTTTTTGGCACCCCCAGTATATACATAAATACGTATGTATTCAATTTATCTGAAATTCCTCTCTATTTTATTAAGGAATTCCTTATACTAAGTAAAATCATTTAATATAGTGTTCTTAGTTATTCAGTGAGCCTTAATATTGTTTTTTTAGAGACAGAGTCCATATTCCATATTGTTTCAAGTATTTAAGAGCATTTTCAATTTTATCCAGAAACCTGAAAGATAGCCTTTGTACATTAAGCAAGGCAAACCGTTCTACCAAACAATATTCTAAAAAACGTATGATCCAAGATCAATTAAAACACAATTTTGACAGCCCAAAGTTCTTGACCCCAGATCAGAGATAAAATGTCAAGTATGTACTTACTTGTATCAAAAACCCAGCTTAAATGATCTGTATAACAAAACTTGCTATTTAGGAAAGGTTGTAACATTGTTTTCTGATTTATATGTCACCTATAAATAGAATATATTTTGTGTTTGAGCTTTAAAATAGGTTAAATACATGCATCTCTCTTCAACCTAAAGAAAAAAAAATAGTGAAAACAACCCAGTGGTCTAAGAAAATCATTCTGCCTGAAATAAAACTTTTTCTTTTGAAGACTAAAATAAGAGACATACTTAATTTATACTTATTTTTCATTCTTTCACAGTTTGTTTTACTCATATCAAAATATAAGTTTCAGAAAATTATATCTTCCTATATACTTTTACTCTGCCTGAGAGAGTTTACATTATTGTGATATGTCTCCATAAAACAGCTAAAAGATACATATAATTAATTTTCATTGCCTATGTTGCCACTTCAGGAAAGTTGGGCAGTTTCTCTTAGCATTATCTAATTGTTTTTGGAATATTGCTTTCATATCTCAAAATGTTTCCCATGTTAGCAATACATATTTTCAGCTCTATAGTCTACCCAGTCTTTGGTATTCATATCTACCAGCCCTTGTATACATTACCAAAGCAGAATTCCAAACAGACCCCATACATAGTTTTGTTGTTGGCTTAATTAGCATCCTTCAGATATTTACATTTGTTTAAAAAGAATAGCTTCAGGTAGAGACATTCATCTGCATATAAACAATGTTTTCCACCATCTCCTGTGGCTTCACACGGAAGTCCTGAAACTTTATGTCAACAAAATGGTACAATAGCCCATATATGCACATCTAATAAAAATTCTGAGATGTTTAGACAAACTACATAGTAAAGCAGAAATACCTGATATAAACTTGAGGGTTTAGTAGGAATGGAGCTGAGGTCATAAGGTAAGAAGTAGAGCGGAGCAGATTAGCACCAATAATTATTTTAGAAATCCACTTACAAAGGAAGTGTTCCTGAGGCTTAGTAATAGTGTAGTAGTCAAATCAGTGTTAAGAGTAACCATATAAATGGAATGAAAACTATTCATGATGCTTCACCTTAAAGTAGATATCGAACTAGGCAGAATTTTACTGTCTTCATAGTATTCATTTATAACATTTAAATTACTCTTCATTTCTCTATGCCCCTTCTTTGAATTATTCTTGAGTTACTTCACAAATACCCAGGTTTTCAAAATTCTTTTAATGAACAGGGAAACGCATTCTTCATCTTGACTTACATTGCTTTGTTACTGCCCTTACCATAATGTAATAAAGCTGTCTTTCATCACAGAAAAAGTATTTACTTCTTCATTTAAGGTCATTAATGTGTAATAGATTTTTGTGCAAGAAAACCAATTAGGGATATATTTTGGGCTTCCTGAGTCACTGAAAAACAAAAGCTTGCAAATTCCTCTTTATGTTTGTTCTACTCAGGGATTTAGTCTGCCCCAAATTCTCAAAGACTTTAAAAAAAACAGTTGTTTGCCATTCTGTGTAAATTAGCTTAAGATTACATTTTAAATGCCCCCAAATATTGATTTTAAAAGTCCTTAATTTTTCAAAAGCATAATTTACCCTTTTGAAAGTTTCAATTCCATCTCACAGAGATGTAAAGTGACTTATTCTACATAATAGGAGGCTTATTTTTATACAAAAGATGCCAACATCTGGTGCTTCACTTACTATTAGTTCTAACACAAAGCTAATTTACTCTGATGATTAAGACAGTCGTGCCATACAGTATCGGCACTCATGCTTTTTCTTGCATTCTCTCTAAAGCACTAAATATTTTTTTAATTAAATAAACGAAACTACAAACATTTGATGAGAACTTTAGTGAGAACTCTGATCCTTTTTGTGCCAAATGGGAGAACTTTTAAAATTGACTTTGACTTGTGAGGGTGAAAGCACTTGGAGTTAGTTGTTTAGAGTTTCATAAGCATTATTATCCTCAGTATTTGTGTAACAGTCAGTCAGGCCTTTCTCTTCTCAGATTTCCAATGGCAGCTAGATTATTTCTACCTTCTGCCCATGGTCCCCTGGAGCAAAGCAGGATACACTCACTCTCTTGAGGCTCTGAGAACCCATTTGTTAGGTTACACTTCACGGGAGGTAAATAACACCCTGAAATGTGTGAGTCGATTCATTTCACATGCGCAGGCACTAGTCTCGCAGGGATTATCATGATCACTTGGTTCAATGTAGGAGCAAAACTTTGTGAAACAGTCTTAGTTTTGAAGCAACATCCCATTGATTTATTTTAAGTTTCTCTACAAGTAGACTTGTATTCGTCAATTATTAGAAGCTTCATCTAAGACAGGCTCATCACTTAAATGTTTAACAGTAACAACAAAAAAGAGCCTGAGAAATGTGAAAGCATTGATAATACCCTAACAGTATGAGCATGAGTCTATGTCACCAGTAACAGTTAGAAGCACTGTCTGTGTAACCAATTACTTTTCAATTATTTCTTCATAGGATGAGATTTAATAAAAATGGCTTATTCTGTAATAACTCATTTCTCTTGTCAAATACTGAGAAGAGAATTGGAAAACAAGCAAACAGAAGAACATGATCCATAGATTATTTATTCATTAATTCAACAAATAATCATGGAATGGTAACTATATTCCAGATATTGTCATTAAGTGCTGGGAACATTTGTATAATCTATATTCAGTCACTTATTAATACATTTCTAACTGTTCCCTTAAATTAGGCCATTTATTTATAGGTAAGATGGTATTCACTCCATTTCTTAACATTCCCTTAAAAAATAAGTATTCTTACTTTATTTCACTGGGCAAAAAATATCCCTTACACATGTAATATTTTCTTTTCCTCCTTAACCATAGGTACAATCAGAAAGGCACCAGTATGGGTAAAGCTTCCTGTAGAGAAAAGCTTCCCCAAAATAACCTTTAATATGATGGTTTGTAATCACAAAGCAATGTTCTTAATTTTCTTCTCCTTGGGCACATTTTAAGTTTGTACAAGTGACTGTTTTGAAAAGCTAAAAAAAAAAAAAGAGAAAAACCAAAAGGCAAACAGGAAAACTTTGATTTTAAAAATCCATTGTTAAGTTGATCATTGATAGTATAGTTTTACCAATTTTTACTAATTATCTTGTGCTAGGAAATGAACAATAACCTATTTTTAATGCTTGGTAACTCATTCAAGATTTTCAGTAGTTTTGCTTCTCCTTGAAAGCCTTAATTAGTAGGAGTCTATTAAATGTAACTAAAAATAAAAAATACAAGATTGAAAAACTACCCAGATGTTTGTGCTCAAATAGAGATTATCTTTCCTTTATATTTTCCCCCTGTTTTTCACCAACTCAATTTACAGAGTTCTTTTGACCGTGACCATTTTGCAGGGTCCTAACATGTATATCTTACCTGTACTTAGGTACATTTTAATTACTCTTTTTCTTTATACTGGCTAACTTTTTGAAAATAGTAATAATTTAAATACTTAAATAATTTCCCAAAATGTATTAAATGCTTATACTTGAAGATTTTAACCTTCTAGATCTTTAGTGATTTATATTGAATCAAAGCATTTGTAAAGGTTTTATATTAACACCAAGACTTCAGGTTTATAAATTTAAATGAAAACTGGTAATGGGTAAAAAAGAATAGAGCGTACATATGGTAAATAATTACCAATGTAACTATTTTAAATTTTATTTGGAGTTGCAGCATTTTCATATATTTTAATCATCACAACAATATAAAGCAAGTAGGCTCATAAACATTGAAAAATTATACCCCATTAGTTTAGTTTTTCTTTTGTCAATTTAAATGAAGACTATATCTTGAACATTTTTCAAAATTTTGATACATATATCAATATGATCTGCATTTTTATTTTTCTAGATTTAAGCTTTTACATGCTATAGGTATTTTTTCTCAAGCTCATATAACTCAAAAATATTTTTAAGCAAGGATGTTCATCACAGCATTGTTTACAAATGTAGAAAACATTGAAAAAACATAGAAATCTTATTCAATAATGAACTACTTAGAGAAGTTATAGTACATCCACGCAATGGAATACTGCAGTCACTAAAATTATGATAAAGATCAATGTTTATTGACATGAAAAGATGATTAGGATTTAGTTTAAAATTTTAAAAAAACACCTAACAGTACATATGGTATGTTTTCTTTTTGTTTATAAAACTGTATACATAGCAAAAAAAAGGCATAGGAGGATATGCATGTACTGAAAATATTAATAGCAATTATCTCTGAACTGTGGGAATTTTCCTTCCTTCTTTATAAATTTTAGCATTGTGTACATTTTCTTAGAATCAGCATGTATTATTGTTTACATTTTTTAAAAAACAGTGATTTCCATTTGAAAATAATTGACAATGTACATGTAATTTGTAGATAATCACATAAAGACAGCTTATTCTCATGATTTTGTGGGCAAATTACTAACAAAAGTGTGAACAAATTATATATTTACATTGAATTATGTATGAAACCAAAGATTTCTATATAAAGCAATAAAACCCAACTGAGAATAGAGACAGAACATTTTTTTTATGGTTGGATCAGGGTATGAATGAATCACATTTTTAAAAGTAATTATTTAAATTTTACATAAATTAAGTATTTCTTTCTCTACTTCCAAAATGGATTTGAACTGGCATATATTAAAAGAAAGGCAGTCCACAAAAAACATAAAAGTAAGAGTAATCAGGATGCAGGGTAGAGGCATGGGAAGAAGAGGGAACTGCAAGTGAAATACAGAAAATCTGTAATCTAGAAATTACAGGCTAAACAACGTAACTGTAACACAGAGGAGAACATTTTGTCACAACTTCCAAGCAACCAGACAGAAAGAGCTCTGTAGTGAATTAATAGTGCTCATGTGATAGATGGAGGCATGTGATTTATTCAAGAGTGACAACCTTTTCCTTAACTTTGAAACATGCGTGAATATTATCACATGGACATATTCAACACTTTACAAATGGTAACAAGTTTAATAGAAGATGTTCTTCAAAGTACTTTTTAAACATGATTATATGTATTATTTATCTTTTATATTGACAAAATAATAGCTGAAGGTAGCATCTTAAGATTATCTATATGTGAAGGCAATTCAGTGCAGTTAAGTCATCTTTCTTGTTAATTTAACATTATCCAAGTATACATACAAAGGACTTTAGAAAAGTGAGTGGTAAGAATGCTCCTTAGACTGTCCTCAAATATCAAATTTCTCAGGAAAGGTTTTTAAAATGAAACTCATAATTTAAATAATGAATGCCTGAAGTGTTAGTTTTCTAAGGTACTGTTTGAGAAAACTCCCAACACTTGGTTAAAGCCACTATTAAATGTGTGGTATACCCAAAATATATATTTTAAAAAGGCAAATAATATAAATAAATAAAGGGAAGGAAAAAAAGCTCACATCTTATTCACTCATATTAAGTAATAATTTAAAGTGAAATTATGCACAAATGACAACTGGATCACATCCATTTTCCCCTGCACTATTGATTTCTCAAAAAGCAAATTGGACTTTCTCACTGTGATACACTCAGAAGTAAGGACCATTTTAAAAATATTTTCATTGAAGAAATCAAATTTAGTAGTATTATTGAAATAAGGAAGAAAATACACTCAATCAACTACCTCACCTTGACTCATGTAGAAAAACCAAAAATGTGTGGAGGAATAAACTTTATTTTCCATATTCCTAAGACTATTATATCAAAAAATAGTACAAAATGACAGTTTTACAGTTAGAAATTATGTTTTTCACTAAAAGGAACAGGATTTCTAGTTTCACATTTGTTTCAAAAGAAAATATTCACTTCAAAAAAAAACCTGTGAATTGGCATAAAATAACCTTTTATCACAAAGTAGCCCAAACTAAGTAGGCACCAGCTTAAGGCTGACACAAACTGCGCATTCTTACTCTCACCACCTGCGCCTGGCCTGGCCCAGGGTGACATGCAGGGGTTTGGAGCCCATCATGCGACCATTCATCTCATCCACTGCTTTGGTAGCCTCTTCAAAAGAGGAGAAGCAAACAACACCAAACCCTTTGCCTTGCCCCACTTCCACCATCACTTTGGCTCGGCTAATTGATCCAAAGGAGGAAAATTCCTCCTTCAGTTTTTCATCACTGATGGTCTCATCCAGGTTCTTAATATAGATAGGCACCCCTGGAGGCCGACTTTTTTCTTTTAATCTCAGCCGTTCAAATCTTCGCCTCAACTCAGCCAGACGTTCAATTTTCTTCTGCGCTCTCCCCACATAGAGGACTTTCCCATCGATGGACTTCCCATGCAGGTCTAGCACAGCCTTTTGGGCAGCCTCGTGTGTCTCATATCTCACAAATCCAAAGCCTTTAGATTTCCCACTGGCATCCCTTATTACCTTAACACTCTCGGTCGGCCCATACTCACTGAACATGTCCTTCAGCTTTTCGTCATCCATTTCCTCTCCAAAGTTTTTAACAAAAACATTGGTGAAAGTTGCTCTATCCCTGGTTCTGACTTCCGCCGCCCGCTCTTCCGGAAATTTGAATCGGCCAACATACACCTGGCGGTTGTTGAGCCGCACTCCGTTCATGTGCCAGATGGCTCGATTGGCAGCCGCCAGGCTGTCAAAGTGGACATAGGCATAACCCTTGGAGCCGTTGTCATCACATACAACTTTGCAGGAGAGAATGTTCCCAAAAGCAGAAAATAAATAAAAGAGGGCCCTGTTGTCTATGGATTTGTCCAGATTTTTGATGAATATATTTCCAACTCCAGACTTTCTTAAGCGGTCATCGGGCTGAGACCACATGAGGCGGAATGGCTTGCCATTAATCAAATCAAAATTCATGGTGTTCAGGGCCCACTCAGCATCCGCAGGAAAGCGGAAGTTAACATAGCCATAGCCCAGGGGGCTGCGGGTCACCGGGTCACGACAGATTCGGGTGAAGCGCAGAGGGCCAGCAGGCCTGAACTTTTTATATAGCATGTCCTCGGTGACATCTGGGTCCAAGTCACCCACATACAGGGCAGCCTTGAGGTACTTCTTTTTCTTGCCAGCAGGGTTAGGCTCCCCACTCCCCATCTCTCTGAGCACAGGGAAGAGGCTCTCGTGGGAGAGGAAAAAGGCTGCTTTCTCTAAGCTATGGGCCCAGCAGCTGTTCACGAACAGAAAAAAGCCAAGGCGAAGGAAGCTAAAAGCAGACTCAGAAACCCTGTTGAGGCTGAGAAAATGAAGTTCAGAAACACCTGGTCAGCAGGCTCAGAACAATCGCATCAGACAAAAAGGCACCCCATTAAGGACTCTGTTCTACCTAAAGGACTTAAAATTCCCACCCATTCAGATTTAAATTCCGTCTCAAAAGCCAGTCGTAAGAAAGAAATCTCCCTTTCCCTGTTAAATGGTAAGAAATCATCAAGCAGCTGGCTGGCGCCCCACATCTAACATTGCAGGCTGAGGCCTCACGACCCGTTTTCTGCATAAATATAGGCCTCGAGCTCCTGTTGGCTTAAAATTACATCAACAAGAGCAGGAGCCGAACGTGTATTCCTCCGCTGGCTGCCTGGCGGGTCTCAGGCGGGCTCCCAGCTAACTAAGGCCGCTACACACACTCAGCGTCAGCGAAAGGGCAGACTGGGCACTTGGTGCGCTGGGCCGGCAGGCAGGCTGCAGGCGGCGGATCAGACACAGAGACAGACAGACACACACACACACGCGCGCGCGGGGGACCGGAGACCGCCCAGATACCCAAGATGCCCACTGGGTACGGACCGAGTGACGCGCGGTGATTTCGGCAGCCTGAGACTCGCGGCGGATCCGGAGGGACTGACTGGCAGACGCGCACTGGGTCAGCTCAGACGCGAGGCGGTTCCGGACAGATGCGGGGCGGAGTCAGAGGAGAAGGGCAGATGCGCGGCGGGCGGGCAGAGCGCAGTCGGATGGACAGGGATTGCTCTCTGCAGGACAGACCGACCCAGGGAAGAAAAGCCTCTAGCTGTGGAAGGGCGGGGCGCGAGAAAACCCGGAACCGTGCTAAGTAACTTCCCGCTGCTCTGTGCCAAGATTTTGAAAAAAAGAAAGAAAAATTAAAATGGTTTTAAGATTTTTTTTCTTTTCTTATTTTTGAAGTTTTATGTATTTATTATTTTAAATTATTATCTTTAGGCTGTTGATCCCCAAATCAGAGGAGGTGACTTAGGCAGAAAGAACTCTCATAAGTTTTTTTGTTTTTTGTTTTTTTTTTGTTTTTTAACAAATTCCTAAATCATTTCTGCTTAGGAAATAGGATATAAGTTGCATGCTTTTCCTGAGTGCATTAGAAAGTCAGAACTGACAGCTGTGCTGGACTCCCAGTCCACTGCTAAATGATCACAGGGTCGAAGAAAACACAGGGCCATGTTGTGTTTGGCTTTTATCCTTACTCCATTAAACTCTAGCATAATGGTAGCATTATCCCCAGGTAGTAGGCAGAGTTCTTTTCACTGCTCTAGTAATACTGAGGTTTTAATGATTGGAGAGTCGTAAAATGGCTTTTAATGGGACTCAGTACCACAAAACGTTGAAGATGTGCTGCTTCCATAACAACAAATTACAAAATCTTAGTTAAAAAGATAAAAGCTGCAGAATCAATGCAAAATACATGATTAATGTTCGCAGCTAAAACAAACATAAAGATATAGGCACTTTGCACAATTAATTACGAATTTCAACATGAGTTGTCAACTTTAAATCATTGCAGGAAATAATGCTATGAGATTACACTCAATTCAGTGGTTTTCCAGGATTTCTTTAGAGTTTGTGAGAAACTGTTTTAGAGAGGAATGTTGCCCTGTCTTGGGAAAATCGCCAGTGTTTATAACGTATAACTCCTCATGCAACCCCTTCCAAAAACCCTCCCCTCAAAAAGAAAATCCAGACAAAACATATATCAGTACTATTAGGCTAGAAAAGATGCTGGCAAGACAAGGACACCACCTTAAAGAGTGTTGCCTTTAGAAGAAATTCTTAGAGTAACAGGCTAAATTCATGTTCTGCTTCTTTTTTTTTTTTTACATTCGCTATTAAACTGTATTGTTGACTAATGATGACAATTTACACTCATTATTCAAATATTTAGTAACTTTTTTATTGAACTCTTGTGCTTGCTTTCTAGAGTTCTTGCTTAGCTAGGACATAGAGACTGTTTGAGAAAAATCAAATAAAAACAAAAAAGATTATAGAGATAGACTAGTAAAAACTGGTCTTACAACATGATTACAGTGACCAACATGTAGAAACACTAGTGAACACCTGCTTAGTTTATTGTATTTTGAACATAATTTTTATAATCATCTTTTCTGATAAGCCTAATTAACAATGAACTTTTTAATTAACTTCTGGTTTTTTTTTCATTTAAAAATATTACTTTACTGAAAATGCTATATTCAGTGAAACAACAAATCTAAGAGAATAACTCCCACAATACTGTTACTGAATCAGATCAGTATTTTATCCATTTATGTAACCATCTAAATGTCCATGTTCCAATTCATTTGGATATATTTTCTCCAAGATAGTTACAATTGAGTTGTTAAAAGTAGCTATTTTCAAAATAACCTCCTCTCTACACTTACCAGCCATTTTGGGGTGATTGCAGTATAAATCCTCTAAACTATGGCAACCTTTTTATTAGATCAGAAAACTTTTAAAATTAGCATTGCTTTGAAACAAATGAATTCTGGAGTGTTCTCTCTGCTAAGCAGAGGTTTATGGAAAAAAAGGAAAGCATTTTCATCTATAATTTGTTTAATCATTTTAATGTTTACATTGAGAAGAGCCTTTGGGATAAAAATCAGATATAGAACAGTTCTTTGTCATTTTCATTGTATGTTAAAGGCAAGTTAATAGTCTATGTAAATCTGATTTACATATTAAATCTACTAAAAATCCCCACCCAGATTCCTAAAGCAGTTGGTTGAAGCATATCTGAGTCTTTCTAAATCTGAGAAACATTTTGCATGAGGAAGGAATCAAGGACAACTGGCACTCTATGTGCATCCTATCACACATTGTTATTTACAGTTGATACTAATGTAACAGCGTGAGTGGAAGAATAGTTGGGAATTAATCTTTCGGCCTTGTCTTAACAGGCACCTGATCCTACGTTTCCAATTAAAAGTCTCAGCTGTACAAGTTTCTGAGGCTTCATAATGAAAGTAAATTTGCTACACCCTTGAATGAAGTCTGGGGTGGCTGAACAAATATTTTAAAGGAAAAACTTTATTGCCTAGAACTTGGCTCATATTTTTTTGGACAAAGAGAGGAAAATGGCAAGAAAACAATTTGACCTTAAGAATGTAGTTTAAACAGGCATTTCTACAGTAAATTTTGGAGACAGTAGCAATTCTTTTCCCCTAGTTCCAAACATTTTATCTTCAGCCATGAACACTTATATCCTGGATGATAATCCTGAAGGCCCTTTGGTAAGATTAGTTATCAAAGAAAGACTAGATTGTGTTCATTAGAATGTACTTACCAAAGTGAGACAGTGACCACAACTGGAAAAGTTTCCACATAGTTTACAATGGAATGAGATTCATGCTAAATTGTTAATAAGCCAGAGTACCTCATTCTTCAAAATTTCAGTATTTTTAAATTATAAAACTACAATTTAGATATTAATCAAGTGTGTAGCTATAAAAAGTTTAACATTCGTCTCTTTTTTTTTTAAGATTTTATTGGGGAATTGGGGGAGGGGAACAGTGCTGGGGAATTGGGGAAGAGGAACAGACAAGTTGTTGTCTTTTTGTTTTTCAGTCTAGTTGTGGAGGATGCCGCTTCACTGGCCCATGTTGGTGTTATGATTATTGTGCTCTTCCCGGCTGAGGCAGTTGGTCGCCAGCCATTGGACCGCCGCTCACGGCGGCTCACAGCTCACACCTGCTGCCGGCTGCGCACGCTGGTTGCCAGCCACTCATGGTAGCTCATCACAGCCCAGCTCCAGGTTGAGCTGTTGTTCACAATCTTAGCCTAAGGGCGCAGCTCACTGGCACTTGTGGGAATCGAACCGGCAGCCCTGTTGTTCAGAGCTCGCACTCTTAACAACTGAGCCATTCGGACGGCCCCCTTAACATTTGTCTCTTTTTTCATTTGTCTCATAAACTAAATCTGTGTTGAATTAAAAAGTCATGCATTTAACTGTGAACAAATCTGAGTATTAAAAATAATAATAAAAATAATATAACAATTTTGTACATATTTAGGTTTAGTTATGTGTGTCCTTAAGGTGTTCTTTAGTTTGATCCTCTTAAAATAATTCTATAGAATACTACATGTGAGTTTATGGAATTGCTATGTATTCACAACCGTCTATTTATAGTTTTCTATAGCATATATGAGGTAGACTCAAAGTATTTTCTATTATAGTGTATTGAAATAAGTTAGGAGTATCACCCACTTGGCAGATACTCTGAAACAAATTTTTCTTCTTCTAAGGCCTCTTTACTGAACATATGTCTCACACAGGGAAAATATACACACACCACATTCGCTGATTAAAAATCTTGAGTTATAGTCATTACACTTGACCTGAAAATAATCAAATAATTTTTTAAAAATTAAAACTTTATGCTTCATTTTTATTTCCTTTCTTTAATTTAAGTGTAACTGGTATACAATCTTATATTGGCTATATTAGTTCCAGATGTACAGTATAATGACTTGACATTTTTATACCTTACATTGTACTCGTAAGCACCCCACTAATTCTAGTCATGATGTCACTGTGCAAACTTATCACAATATTATCATTATTTTTAATTTTTATTAATTTTATTAGGGTGACTTTGGTTAGTAAAATTATATAAGTTCTCAATACCTTTCTCTCTCTCTTCTCCTTGTGATACTTCCATGATATGAATGTTGTTATGCTTGATGTTGTCCCAGAGGTCTCTTAAACTGCCCTGATTTTTTTTGGATCCTTTTTTCTTTTTGCTGTTCCAATTGTGTGCTCTATGCTACCTTGTCTTCCAAATCGCTGATTCGATCCTCTGCTTCATCTAGGCTGCTGGTGATTCCTTCTAGTGCATTCTTCATTTCAGTTATTGTATTCTTCACTTTCTACTGGTTCTTTTTTATGGTTTCTATGTCCTTTTTAATGTTTGCTATCTCTTTGTTGACATTCTCATTAAGTTCCTTGAGGATCCGTATAACCAGTGTTTTGAACTCTGTCTCTGGTAGGTTGCTTGCCTCCAATTCATTTAGTTCTTTTTCCAGGAATTTTCTCCTGTTCTTTCATTTGGGACTATTTCTTTGTTTTCTCATTTTGGCAGCCTCTCCATTTGTTTCTATGTATTGGGTAGATCTGCTATGTCTTCCGGTCTTACTGGGTGGCCTTATGGAGTAGAAATCCTGTGGGGCCCAGTGGCACAGTCTCCCTGGTCACCTGAGCTGAGTGCTCCACGAGTGTCCCTTGTGTGGCTTTGTGTACCCTCCTTTTATAGTTGAGCCTTGATTACTGTTGGCATGTCAGTGGGTGGGATTGACCCTCAGACTAATTTGCTGTGGGGTTTAGCCATGTCCACAGCTCATGGGCTGCTGTATAGGGGCCTTACTCCATGGAACGGGATTTGCCCCAGTAGGCTCTGGTGCCTGTAGAGCCTGCCCTTTGTGTGTGTCATTTATGGGGCTAATTGCGTGGTGCTCCACTGTGGTCTAAAGACAACCTCCAAGTATGTATGTTCTGGTGCCTCTTGGGAGGGTCTCTGTTGCAGGCCCAGGTCACCCATTGCCTATGACTGGCTGGGGAGAACCTGGTAGGAGCTACAAAGCAATCCACAGTTGGTTGCTGCCTGTGCTAAACCTGGAGGTACATGGGAGAGGCCACACTGCAAACCAAAGATGTCTACCACCAGTGTTGGGCCTAGGGTAGTTCTGCAAAAAGCCAGGACACTCTGAGGCCTATTGCCACCTGCTGGCTTCCAGAAGTTTCAGCCTCTGATGAAGCCTCCAGTTGTACACAAGTTAGGTGAGGCAGGGTCTCAGTGAGTTAGCAGATCAGAGCTGCAGAGCTCACCAGGCCAATCAGATTCAGATGTGGCCTGTGGGGGCGGGCTCAACACAGGCAAGATGGCACCCACCTGCTGGCTGCCTGGGAGGAGGGTCCCACACAAGGGGAATGGAGACTGTCCTTCCAGTCCTTGATTCAAAGCTACACAACTCAGTCTCCCCCTGTATGTCCCCAATGTCCCCTGAGTCACTGTCCCTCTGCTGGAGACCAAGGTGAGTGCCTGTGAGAGAGTGAGTGTGTACACGGGCTGTTTAAGAGAACGGCTAGGTTTACTGCCACCTTCCGTCCCACTCGAACGGTCAGAATCCCCGTTGGATGTTGTGGGAGCTCCTCTTCCCAGCAGCAGTACTCTAGCTGGGGAGGCTGGTGTGGGGCTGGGGGTCCCTCGCTCCTTCATGGGGAACATCTGAGGCTGAGATATCCCTCCCAATTTTCATCCACCGTGTGGAGGTTTGGAGTCCGTTTCGGTCTCTGCCCCTCCTACCAGTCTCGACGTGGCTTCCTCTTTATATCTTTAGTTATAAGACTTCTGTTTCACTGGCCTTCAGATGGTTCTCCAGGTTGATTGTTCTATAATTTAGGTGTAATTTTGATGTGTTCATGGGATGAGACAAGCACAGTTTTTATCTACTCTGCCATCGTGGATCTCCTCCAGGACTTCCCAAATTTGATTAAAAGAAAAAGCGAAAGAACAATTGCCATAGAGGAGATTAGATAATGATTACACCTATCCTATTAAAAAAGGGCACAGGTGATTTTACAATTGAGTACTATTACATAATCTTTAAGAAAATCATGTAGGGCTAATGCTATTCAAACTATTCCCAAACATAAAAAGCTCCCTAAGTCACTTTTATAAATCAGCTCCAAGAAAAAGTTCTCATTAGCCCAGCTCACCTTTTTAAACCAAAATAAATTGATGGTCAGTCCATTCACTTATGGAGCCTGGATATAGATTGACTCAGTTGTGTGTATGTATGTGTGGGTATGGGAACAGGCAGGTTGCAGAAGCAGGATTAAGTGTTACATAATAAGGATTTAGAAGGGGGTACGTGATGGGAAGATGATTAAAGGCTTCTGGTTTAGAATGTAAAAAAAAAAAAATTCCAAATTACTGACCATCGTATCTTGCACTTTTTTTTTTCTTTCCTTCTGGGTTGTGTGTTTTATGTATCTTTGAGTCAACTCCAATTCCTGACAGCTCTGTAAATGAGTGATGTCTACAACATGCTGTTCTCAGCAGCCCTGCTCAACTCCTCTAGACTCGCCTAGGGTTTCTTTTATGGAGTCAATCCTTCTCATATTTGGTCTTCCTCTTTTCCTGCTGCCTTCTGTTTAACTAAGCATTATTGTCTTTGCCAAATAACTCTGCCTTCTTATGATATTCCCAAAGTAGGACAGCTTAATTTTTGTCATTTTTGCCTCCAGTGAAGTTTCAGGTTTAACTTGCTCTAGGACCTACTTGGTCACATTATTCTGGATTCTGTTCAGAAATGTAAAACATGGGGAATAGCTCTCCACAGATAAGAAAAACCGAACACTTAAAGAAACACATGATTGAGGAAAGTTCTCTTTTCTGACGTAGAAGTTTAAATGTAAAACAATATATTATTGTTTAATTTCTATCAGTGGGACGATCATAGTTGCTTTCTCTTAAAACATCTCATGTCTCAAAATCCCTGTCTTGGGGCTAATGGCACATGAAGTATTCCATTAATTCCTGTGCAAGTTGCTGGCACGTCCCTTGTGTTCTGCTTGGATAGTCATACTAATCCTCATAATAGGTAACAGGAATTGTGTGCCCATTTTATTTGGAAATTGTTATCATATATATATATATATATATATATATATATGTGTGTGTGTGTGTGTGTGTGTGTGTATGTATATGTGTGTGTGTATATATATACATATATATACATATATATATACATATATATATATATATATAAAATCTATATACCGGGGTGCCAAAAAAATGTATACAAGTGGACACTTGGTCAACGTTGCTCAAGCAGTAGATCGCTGTAATCAGAAGTGTCTGGACGCTGATGGTAACCACTCTGAGCACCTCTTGTAATTGCAGAAGTCAAATATGACTTGCATTCATCTTTTGTTATTAATATATGTGTGCCAAATAAATGTATACACATTTTAAGAAAGGAAAAAACTATTAATATATACCAATAACAAAAGATGAATACAAGTCACGTTTGACTTCTGCAATTAAAAGAGGTGCTCAAACTGGTTACCATCAGCATCCAGACACTTCTGGTTATGGCAAACTACTGCCTGAGCGATGTTGACATTAGTGTTAACATCTCTTAAAATATGTATACATTTTTTTGGCACCTCCGAGATATGTATATCAGTACTTATATTAAGTGGACATTAGATTTACAGGATGAAATACCCACATTTTCCATTTGGTCTTTGAATTCCTTAGTACTTCTCCTTTGCCATGATTTTAAAAATTTATTTATTTATTCATTTATTTTATTTATAAAATATTTGTAAAAGTATAGTTGACATACAGTATTATATTAGTTTCAGGTGTACAACATAGTAATTTGATATTTATTTAGCTAACAATGTGATCACAATAAGTCTAGTAACCATCTATCACCTAGCAAAGTTATGATATTATTGACTATTTCCTGTACTGTACATTATATCCATTTATTTTATAACTGGAACTTTGTACCTCTTATTCTCCTCCACCTTTTTCACTCATCCCCTCACCTCACTCCTCTCTGACAGCCATCAGTTTGTTCTCGAGTCTGCTTCTGCTTTGTTTGTTGATTAGTTGTTTTTTTAAAATTCCATATATAAATGAAATAATATGGTATTTGTTTTTCTTTTATTTTACTTAGCATAATACCCTCTAGGTCTATCCACGTTGTCACGAGTGGCAAGATTTCATTATTTTTATTGCTGAATAACACTCCAGTGTGTGTGTGTGTGTGTGTGTGTGTGTGTGTGTGTGTGTATCGATTCTTCTTTATCCATTCATCTACTGATGGACATCTAGTTTGCTTCCATTTCTTGTCTATTGTAAATAATGCTGCAATGAACATAGGGTTGTATATATCTTTTTGAATTAGTGTTTCTGTTTTCATAGGATAAATACCCAGAAGTGAAGTTGTTGGGTCCTATGGTAATTCTGTTTTTAATTTTTGGAAGAACCCATATACTGATTTCAATAGTAAATTTCCTTTTTCATCCATTGGTTGTTTACTAGCATGTTGCTTAGCCACCACATTTATTTCCCCCAGTTTTCTAATTGTAATTGATTTCTAGTTTCATACTATTGTGGTTGAAAAAGATGCTTGATATGATTTCAATCTTCTTGTATTTATTGAGAATTGCCTTGTGGTCTAACATGTGATCTGTCCTGGGGAATGTTTCATGTGCACTTGAAAGGAATGTGTACTCTGCAGTTTTTGTATGAAATCTTCTGTGGATATCTATTAATTCCATCAGTTTAATGTGATATTTAATGACATTGTTTCTTTAATTATTTTCTGTTTGGAAGATTCTATCCATTGATGTAAGACGGGTATTAATGTCCCTTAATATTATTGTTAACTGTAATTTTCTCCCTTTATATCTGTTAATATTTGCTTTATGTATTTGTTGCTCCTGTGTTGGGTGCATAGATATTTACAAATGTTATATCCTCTTCTTGGATTGATCCCTTTACTGTTATGTAGTGCCCTTCTTTGCCTATTTTATGGTCTTGTTTTAAAGTTTATTTTGTCCAATAGGAGTACTGCTACTTCAGTTTTCTTTTTGTTTCTATTTACACAAAGTATCTTTTTTCACCCTTTCTTTCACTCTTAGTCTGTGTGTATCTTTCTACATGAAGTGAGTCTCTTGTCGGCAGCACCCAGATGAGTCTTATGTGTTTTTCAAAAATCTATTCGGCATCCTTTGTCTTTTGATTGGAGCCTTTATTCCCATTTAAAGGAATTATTGATAGTTATATACATATTGCCATTTGTTAATTGATTTTTTGGTTGTTTTTGTAGTTCTTTTCTGTTCCTTTCTTATTTTCTTGATCTCTTCCCTTGTGGTTTGAAGGTATTCTTTGGATTCCTTTCTCCTTATTTATAGTGTATCTTTTGAAGGTTCTTGGTTTGTGGTTACCATGAGGTTCATATATATTGATTTATATCTATAGCTTTCCACTTTAAACTCATAAGTGTTTAAGTGTGAATGCATTCTAAAAGCACTACTTTGTTCTCCCCCCCCCCAATGGTTTATGTTTTTGACATCAAATTTGAGATTATTTTGTTTTGTGCATTCCCTAAATTCTTATTGTAGTTATAATTGCTCTTACTACTTTTTTTCTATTAACCTTTATACTAGCTTTTTAAGTGGCTGATCCACTGCCTTTATTTTATATTTGCCTTCACCACTGAGATTTTTTTCTTTTATATATTATCATATTTCTGGCTATGGTCTTTTATTTTCCATTTGAAGAAGACCCTTTTACATTTCTTGTAAAGCTGGTTTATTGGTGATGCACTCCGTTAGTTTTTTATTGTCTTGGAAATTATCTCTCCTTCAAATTTGAGTGATAACCTTACTGGGTAGTGTTCTAGATTGTACGTTCTTTCCTTTTAGCACTTGAAATATATCCTGTCACTCCTTTCTGGCCTGAAAAGTTTCTGCTGAAAAATCAACTGATAGCCTTATGGGTTTTACTTTATATGTGACTAGTTGTTTTCCTCTTGCTGCCTCAGGATTCTCTCTTTATCTTTAACCTTTGCCATTTTAATTATAATATGTCTTGGTGTGGCTCTCTTTAGGTTCATATTGTTTGGGACTCTCTGTGCTTCCTGGACCTGCCTGCCTATTTCCTTCTCCAGTTTATGAAAGTTTTCTGACATTTTTCAAATAGCTTTTCTGCCTCTTCATCTCTCTCTTCTCCTTCTGGGACCCGTATAATGCCAATATTATCGGGTTGTTGGAAAAGTCATGATGCATTTTTGCAATAAAAAACATAGAATAAATACATCATGACTTTTCCTACAACCCAATAGTATGCTTGATGTTGTACCAGAAGTCACTTAAACTATCCTTGTTTTTCTTTTAATTCTTTTTTTCTTTCTGCTGTTTTGACTGAGCAATTTCCACTATTCTGTGTTCCAGTTTGCTAAACCATACTTCTGTATTATTTAATCAAATGTTGATTCCCCTTAGTGTATTTTTCATTTCAGTTGTTGTATTCTTCAGCTCTGATTGGTTCTTTTTTATATTTTCAACTCTTTGTTAAAGTTCTCACTGTGTTCCTCTATTTTTTTTCCCCAAGTTCAGTGAGCATCTTTATGATCATTACTTTGAATTATTCATCAGGCAAATTACTTATCTCTGTTTAATTAAGATTTTTTTTTCTGTTTTGTTTGTTTGTTTGTTTTCATTGTTCTTTCATTTGGAACATTTTCCTTGGTCTCCTAATTTTGTTTGACTTTCTGTTTTTGTTTCTATGAATTAAATGAATCAGCTACCTCTCCTAAACTTGAAGCAGTAGCCTTGTGTAGGCACGGTCTCTGTGTAGACTGTGTGTGCCATGTGGCTTTGGGAGGCTTGTTGGAGCCGAACTGGTTAAGAGAGGTGCTGGGAGTACACTTGAAGGTTAGCTGGGGCAACACTGGGCTAGGGTTTCCCCAGTTGTGTGACACTGGGGGCACCCTGGTGGGCTGGCTTGCTGAGCCTGTAGTATCTGCTAGCTGCAGTGACAAGGGGCACACTGTGGCAGACTTGCAGGTTGGCTAGAGCATTGGGACTGAGCTCCTACTCACACTATCTAGGTGGAAGGGGAATGTAAACAATAACATTTACCAGCACCTCTAATCCCAGACAACTCCCAAGGCTCCTAATAGTTCCTGTGGTTCCCCCACCCTTCTCTATGTAGTCTCTCTTGTTTGTTGTGCAGAAGCTGTTCAATCAGCCCTCAGTTGTTCTCAAGAGGAATTGCTGTATATATAGGTGTATATTCAGTTAGTTGGTGGGAAGAGGTGAGTTCAGTGTCTTCCTATCCAACCATCTTGGACCCACCTCTGCCATGACTTTAAATGCACTCTTAAAGATAAGATTCTTTCAGTATCCTTTTTTGTGATGTGGTGTCATAACAGAAATATTAATACCTTTATAAAAAGTCATGGCTATTTCTACCATTATTTTGTTAAAATTATACATTTACTTTTTGTTCTTTAAAACGAATTCCTGTTCAATATTAGAGGGCCGAAATGACAAGACTAGAACCTGACAATGTAAAAATTTGCAGAAGCTCCAAAGTTTAAAATAAGTTAATCCATCTGGCCTGAAATGGAGAAACACATTCTAATTACTTTGATTTTTCTCAATAAAGAATCATCAGTAATGCTTGCTTTTTTATTTATAGTATAATCAAAATATTTATTCATTATCTTGGAGATATACCTAAACTCTAGCACATTTCCATTACAATTACAGTCTACTTTTGAATATTTAAATTTAGAGAGAAGGGATCAACGTAACATAAAATTTCAAAGGATCTAAGAAATTCTGGGATCATTACTGTTGACTAAAGTATTCTACTTATGACTCCAAGTATTTACTTTTATTTCTTTTCACATTATATTTAAGTCTTAATACTAGACTTTGGCTGCTGAAACATTCTTCAAACTGATTTACTACCAAGACTAAAAATCATTCATTAATAATGATGGGGCATGTCTCTTGCTTAATTTATTTACCTGTTTGTGGCTCCAATAATATTGAAATGACCTTTAGAATGTTTGGATACATTATTCATCAACTTAAGTGAGCTCTCTGTTTCAATTTGCTAGGCATTTTGTGTTTTCTTCAACTCTCTCCTTTCCCTACCATGATGTTTACTTTTCTTCACATACCTGTTTCAAGAAGATATCCAATTTTATTACATATAATATATGATGGTATCAAGATACATTTTTAAGGTCTATTTGTGATTCATTCATTTACTTATATGAAATGTATTTACTGAGGTTCCCTATGTGTCAGGCACTTTGCCGGCACTGGGGATAGAATGTAAAACAAGACAGACATGGTTCCTGGTATACATAATAGTTCTTATATTCTAGAGGGCAGAATATCATAGGCAAATAATAAGTAAGCACAACAAATAAACTAATTCAACTTTTTTATGAAATCCATTTAGGAAATAAACTGGGTGATATAATAGCAGCTGATAGTGGAGCACAGACTAGGAAAGCATATCTTAAAATAAAAGTGCCTTAATAAACATTCTCAAATGGGCATACATTATATGAACTTATAAAATATTTAAATGAAATTTATGGTTATAGATATAACAAGAAATTATTACTCTGAATGAAGTCTAATGATCCCAGATAATAAGTTGTTTCAGCTTTCCAGAAAAGCAGCTGAGTGAAAAGGATGTGGTCATATTGGAAAATATATATGTTCAAAATTGATTATGTTCTTAGTATAGTATAGTCTTGAAAAATATAGGTCAAGCATTACATTTGGTACCTCTACTAGATTTCTCCACAAACTGAGTCCTTAAAAGGGCTGCAGGGGGGGCCAGCCAAGTGGCTCATAGATTAAGAGCTGGCTTCGGACGCCAGAGGGCCCCGGTTCGGATCCCACATATGAGGGCCAGTGACACTGCCCTCTACAGCTAAG
>NW_017731673.1:1112050-1120915 GCF_001890085.2 Hipposideros armiger
TATAATCTCTACGTATTAATATTCATAGATGCTCTTTTTGAAAATGTATTCTATATATTTTGCATCTCGCCCCCCTCACTTTCCCTCCCCATTTCTCCCTTCCTCTCCCTTGTTTTTTTTTTGGGGGGGGTCATGTAGAATGGTGATTCCAGATTTAGGACATAAAGATAAAGGCACTCAATGTGTTTCCTTGCATTGCTGAATTATTATATTAAATTTAATTGTAAGTACCTTATAATTAATACAATTGGAAAGATAACTTGAGATGTAAAATCTAAGAAAGTTAAACGAACAAAGCAAAACAAAAAAAGAAACTTCTGGAATGAAATGTAATTCACTATTGAACTTATTTTTTTCTACTTAGCAGCCTCAGAAAGGCCTATTTTATTTTTAGGCCTTTATTACTTACACTTATTTCCTTTTTCTCTCTGCCTTTTAAAACTGTTCTTCAAGGCCTGGCTTAATTAAATTCTTTCAAGGAAAACTACTCCATTTTTGGCCCATTTAAATATCTTCCTTCTTTTCTTTCTACTGTCTTCCACTCTATCATTTGATCATGCTCTTTGTATATATTTTTTTACTTATTTGGGGTCTTTGGCCTTCTGTTTGGATGAAGTCTAGGATCCTGGGTAATGGCTTTTACATTTTATACTGTTAAAAAAAATCACTTGTCTGTGTTCTTGTTCATTTGAATTGAATTGAAATGACCCAAATTAAGTTGAATTGAGAAAATTTATGCAAGCTCAACACATATTTAGGGTGTGTACCATCTCACAGCCAAGAGAGACAAGACTCATGCCACGTAGCCTGGACCTGGTTTCATCATGTGTGTAAGCAAAGTGCTATATGTAGCTACTACTAATTATTGTATTTGGCATTCAAGGTAAAGCCTTTTTGGGATCCCAGGTACTTTGAGTTATTATTGTTTATTGAGTTGTTATTAATTACTTCTTTAGTGTAGAATTCAAAATAGTGTATTTTAAAAGAATCATAATTTCCAGTTCTTTCCATAGTACTGTTAGGAAGCAGACCCAAACCATCTTCTTCTGACCCAAAAGCAAGTTTTTGGCCTGATATAATACAGAGATCAAGGATTATTATAGCATTCTTAATGTATATTCTTCTTGAAGAAACATTATTTTCAACTCTTAGCATTCCAACTCATTTAGCATGTTTTTTGTGTTCATCCTTCTGTTTGCTAGAAACTATTGGCATTCATCTCTGAACTTCAAAATGTATACTGTGTACTAAATATATTGCTTTTCATAATTATGTTATACCTTTATACCAGGAGACAGTAGCTCTTAAAAGGGAGACTGTTTTGCAAAACAAATTGAAATGCTGTCTTAATAAAGGTATAAGGTTAATTTTTGAGGTCTGAGAGAGGAAGAAAGACAAGCCAACAATGTAGCCATAACTTCCCCTACTCTAAGGGACATGTATTCTTTTGGTTGAAAATATAAAGACACCGGTAACACTTTTTGTTTCCTGTAAAGAAAACATACACCCATTTCTCTTTGTGATGACGGATTTTGTATAAACTCATATTAATGGAAACTTATGCATTAAAATTATAAATTAAATTATTTTAATTTTATTTTATAAATGTATACAATATACCCCCACACTGAATGGTATGCAAAGTAGGCTTTTAGCAAACACATATTTTGTGTGTTTATAAGGAAATTATGAATAAGAAAAGTTTATTTTAGTGGCTAACTATATAAGTTATATTATCCCCCCATCACAACTGAAATCAGGCACTTCCCCTCTATCTACCTTCATGGTCACCCCGACTCTCAAGGGTTTGACAAAACATGAATCTTTTCACTTTATTGAAACTTGCTTGTTGCCTTGGCAATCCATCATGGCACAAGATAGCAGCTAGATACCTTTATGAACGTTTTTAAAGTTAAGACTTTACTTTTAGAACAGTTTTAAAACAGAAAAATTTAGTGGAAAATTCAAAGAATACTCATATACACCCTAGCTAACCCTAAACACAGCCTCCCACCATCAATATCCTGCACCAGTGTGGTACCTTTGTAGCAATTGATGAACCAACATTGATACATCATCATCAAAGTCTAATTTACAATAGGGTTCCCCTTGTTGGTGTACATTCTATGAGTTTGGCAAATGTATAATGTCATGTATCTACCATTATAAAATCATACAAAACAGTTTCATTGTCATAAAAATCCTCTGTGCTTTGCCTATCTATCCCTTCCTCCTTCTTATAACCTAATAATCACTGATCTTTCTACTGTCTCTATACATTTTTCTAGAATGTCAGTCACAATACAATGAACACAGTAATTACGTTTTTCTGATAATCTTCTTTTACTTAGTAATATGCCCTTAAGTTCCTTCCATGTCTTTTCATGTTTTGATAGCTCATTTCTTTTATAGCACTGATGATAATATTCCATTGTGTAGATGTACCACAGTTTACTTACCCACTTACCTACTAAAAACATCTTGGTTGTTTGAAGTTTTGACAGCTATGAATAAAGCTGCTACAAATATTGGTGTGCTGGTTTATGTGTGGATGGAAGTTTTCGTTTCATTTGGGTATATACCAAGGAGCACAGTTGCTGGATTCCATGTTAGGAATATGTTTAATTTTGTAAGAAATTGTCAAATTGTTTTCCTAAGTGGCTTTACCATTTTGTATTCCAATGAACAATGAATGAGCATTTCCGTTGCTTCAAATCCTTGTCAGCACTTTATATTGTCCGTATTCAGGGTTTTGCCATGCTAATAGGTGTCAAGTGGCATCTTACTGTTATTTTAATTTGCAATTCCCTAATGACATATTGTGTTGAGAATTTCTATATGTATATTTGCCATCTGTATCATTAAAATATTTTATTTTATCATGAGCTTCAGGTGTACAAAACAACATAGTGATTAGATAATTATGCCCCTCACAAAGTGATAACCCCCCCAAGTCTACTACCGCTCTGACAATGTACATAGCTATTACAATTCCATTGACTATATTCCTTATGCTGTACTTTACATCCCATGACAATATATTGTGTTACTGTTGACCTTTGCTTTTATGTCAGTCAATATTTGCTTTATATATTTAGGGACTCCTATGTTGTATGCATAAATTTTTACTAGAGTTATGTCTTCTTCTTGGATTGATCCCTTTATTATTATGTAATGTCATTCTTTGTCTTTTATTATATTCTTTATTTTAATGTCTGTTTTGTCCAATGCAAGTATTGCTACCCCAGGTTTTTTCTGGTTTCCGTTTGCATGAAATATCTTTTTCCATCTCTTACTTTCACTCTGTGTGTGCTTTTTGATCTGAGCTGTGTCTCTTCTATATAGCATATGCATGGGTCTTGTTTTCTTATCCACTCAGCTACCCTATGTCTTACCATTGGAGCATTTAATCTATTTACTTTTTTTTTTTTTTAAAGATTTTTATTGGTGAATTGGGGGGATGGGAACAGTGCTGGGGAATTGGGGGAAGGGGGACAGACAAGTTGCTGTCGTTTTGTTCTTCAGTCTAGTTGTGGAGGATGTTGCTTCACTGGCCCAAGTTGGCACCATCATTGCGCTCTTCCCGGGTGAGGCAGATCAGTCGCCGGCTTCTGGACGGCCGCTCACTGCGGCTGCTGGCCGCTCACGCTGGCTGCTGGCTACACACGGTAGCCCATGGCAACCCACTGCCACAGGGACTGCAGCCCACGCCGTCGCCGGCGACTCACAGCAGCCCAGCTCCAGGTTGAGCCGTTGTTCAGCATCTTAGCTGTAGAGGGCAGTGTCACTGGCCCTCATATGTGGGATCCGACCCGGGGCCCTCTGGCATCCCAAGCGAGTTCTTAACCATCGCGCCACTCGGCCGGCCCTAATCTATTTACTTTTAAAGTGATTATTGATAAGTATGTATTTATTGCCCTTTTATTATTCATATTTTTTATCTTCATTGGTTTGTTTGTTTGTTTTCTCCTTTCTTGTGCTTAAAGAAGTCTGTTTACTATTTCTTGTAATACTGGCTTAGTGGTAATGAATTCCTTTAGCTTTTTCTTGACTGGGATGTTCTGTATCTCTCCTTCAATTTTAAATGATAAGCCTTGCTGGGTAGAGTAATTTTGGTTGTAGGCCTTTGTTTTTCATCAAGTCAAATATTTCCTGCCACTTCCTTCTGGCCTACAAAGTTTCTGTTAAGAAATCAACTGAGGGCCAGCTGAGTGGCTCAGTTGGTTAAGAGCTTGCTCAAGAGTGTGAGCTCTGAGCAACAGGGTCATCGGTTTGATTCCCGACCTGAGCTGAGCTGCCAACAGATGGCAGGATGGCTCAGCTAAAAAAAAAAAAAAAGAAGAAGAAGAAATCAATTGATAGTCTTATGGGAGCCCCCTTGTGGGTAACTAGTTGTTTTTCTTTTGCTGCTGTATATTATTTGTGGTGAAGTCTTTGTTCAGGTCTTCTGCCCATTTTTTTCTTTTTAAAATTTTCATTTTATTGTAGAAAGTACACTGAATATGAGATCTACCTTCTTAACAAACTTTTAAGTGTTCAATATATTATTATTGGTTATAGATATAGTATTATACAGCAGACCCCTATACCTTTTCATTTTCCTTGACTAAAACTTCATGCCTATTAATAAGCAACTCTCCATTTCCCTGTCTCTCAAACCTCTGGAAACCATTATTATACTCTTTAATTTTATTAATTGAACTCATTTAGACACCTCATAAAAGTGGAATCATGCAGTATTTATCTTTCTATGATTGGCTTATTTTATTTAGCTTAATGTCCTCAAGGTTCATTCATTTTTGTCATATATTTCAAATTTCCCTTTTTAAGGATGAATAGTATTCCATTGTATGTATATACTGAATTTTCTTTAACTACTCATCTGCTGATGGACTAAGTTTTTACACTTCTTGGTTACTGTGAACAGTGCTGTAGTAAACATAGGAGTGATGATATCTCTTCCAGGTGGGCGAGCATATTCATAATCCATATATCTGATAAGGTGTTAATCTCCAAAAAATATGAGGAACTCCTACAACTTAATAGTAAAAACAAAACAAAACTAAGCTGATAACATAATTTAAAATATGGAAAGGGCTTGAATGAATATTTCTTCAGAGAAGACATACAAATGGCCAAAAGATTTATTAAAAAAAGGCTCAGCATCACTAATCATTAGAGAAATGCAAAACAAAAGCATTATGCGATAACACTTCACACTTGTCAGTATGGCAATTGTGAAAAAAGCAATAGAAATATTGGCAAGGATGTGGAAAAAATGGAAACCTTGCACACTGTTGGTGGGAATGCAAAATGTAAAACAGTATGGCGGTTCCTCAAAAAATTAAAAATAGAACTACCATATGATCCAGCAACCCCACTTCTGCAGATATGTCCAAAATATTTGAATATTATCTTTTTATCAGTTTTAATTGGGTAGTTCATGTTTTTAATTGCTGAGTTTTTAAAATTTTGTATGTTTGGAATAATAGTCCTTTATCAGATATATCTTTTGCAAATATTTTCTCCCAGTTGATGGATTATCTTTTCGTTTTATTCGCAATGTCTTTTGGAGAGAAGTTTTTATAATTTTAATGAATTCCAACTTTTAATTTTTCTTCTTAAAAGAATCACACCTTTGTCATTACCAAACCAATGTTATCTAGATTTTCTCCTATGCTATTTCTAGTTTTATAGTTTTACATTTTATGTTCATGTCTATGATCCGTTATGAATGAATTTTTTGTGCAGGGTGTAAGGTCTGTGTCTAGATTCATTTTTGTGGGGTTTTTTGTATGAAAATATCATGTTCCAGCACCAGTTGTTGGAAAAATTAATTTTCTATTGAACTATCTGTGCTCTTTTGTCAAAGATTAGTTGACTATATGTGTGGATCTGTATACTGTTCATTGATCTGTTTGTCTATTCTTTTGCCAATATCACACTTTCTTGATTACTATAGCTTTAATGTAAATCTTAAAGTTGGAATAGTGTCGATCCTCTAACTGCTTATCTCCTTCAATATGTTGGAAATACTGAGTCTTTTGCATCTACATATAAGCTTCAGAATCTGCGGATATCCACAAAATAACTTGCTGAGATTTAAATAGAGATTGTGTTTAATCTATTTAGCAATTTGGGTAGAACTGACATCTTACAATATTGAGTATTACTATTAAAACATGAGATATCTCTCTATTTAGTTCTTGATTACTTTCATTCTAGTTTTGTAGATTTTTCTCATATAGGTTTTGTACATAGTTTGTCAAATTTATACCCATGTATTTAATTTGTTTGGTGAAAATGTAAATGGCACTGTGCTTTTTCTTTAGAATTTCAATTGTTTTTTATGTATGAATTTTATTTCATCATTTTTCATGTTTATTAAATTTATTTGTGGTAACATTGGTTACTAAAATTATATATGTTTCAAATATACATTTCCATAATTCATCATCTATATATTGCATTGTGTATTCACCACCGAGGGTCAGTTCTTCTGTCACCATATATTTGACAACTTTTTCCCTCTTCTATCACCCTCTATCCCCCTTACCCTCTGGTAACCACTAAACTGTTGTCTGTTTCTATGAGTTTTTGTTTGTTTCCTTGTCTTGTTTGTTTGTTGCTTTCAGTTTTATATTCCACATGTGAGTGAAGTCATATAGTTGTCACTATTTCGGTCACAATTATTTCACTTAGCATGATAATCTCAAGATCCATCCATGTTGTTGCAAATGGTAGTATTTCATCTTTTCTTATGGCCGAGTAATATTCCATTATATATATGTACCACATCTTCTATATTCAATCATCTACTGAAGGACACTTAGGTTATGTCCATGTCTTAGCCACCTTGAATAATGCTGCAATGAACATAGGGATACATAGATCTTTACAGATAAATGTCTTCAGAATTTTGGGGTAGCTACCCATAAGAGGAGTTGTTGGGTCATATGGCACCTCTATTCTTAATTTTTTGAGGAACCTTCATACTGTTTTCCTTAGTGGCTGTACCAATTTATATCCCTACCAGCAGTTTGAGTGTTCCTTTTTCTTCATAGCCTCTCCAACACTTGTTATTACTTGTCTTGTTGATAATAGCCATCCTAACAGGTATGAGGTGGTATCTCATTGTGGTTTTGATTTGCATTTCCCTAGTAGCTAGTGAAGTTGAGCATTTTTTTTTCATGTATCTGCTGGTCATTTGTTTCTTGTCTTGGGAGAAGTGTCTTTTCAGGTCCTCTGATTTTATTTAATTCAATTGTTTTTTGTTGCTGAGTTGTATGTGTTTCTTTCTTTTTTTTTTTTGGCACGTTGCTTTCTGATTTTCCCAATACCATTTATTAAAGAGACTTCGTTTTATCCATTGTATGTTTTTAGCTCTTTTGTCAAAAAAATTTGCCTGTAGATATGTGGGTTTATTTCTGAGCTTTCAACTCTGTTCCATTGGTCTGTATGTCTATTCTTCTGCCAATAAATTGCTGTTTTGATTATTTTCACTTTGTAGTGTAATGTGAAGTCAGGGAGTGTGATAACCTCTGGCTTTATTCTTTTTTCTCAGTTTTACTTTGGCTATTTGGGTTTTTTTGTGGTTGCATACAAATCTGATGATGTTTTATTTTACTCCTTTAAAAAATGCTATTCGAATTTTTATGGGGATTGCATTAAATTTGTTAAATATTGCTTTAAGTAATATGGCCATTTTAACTATGTAGATTCTTCCAGTCCATGAACATGGAATATCTTGCTATATTTGCATCTTCTTCAATTTCTTTTAATAATGCTTTGTGGTTTTCAGTGTATAGGTCCTTCACATCCATTGTTAAGTTTATTCCTCAGTATTTTATTCTTTTTGTTGCAATTGCAACGAGATTTTTTTTTTTCATTTCCTATTGTGAAATTGCATTGTTAGTGTTTGGGAATGCAATGGATATTCACACATGATTTTGTAGCCTGCTATTTTACTGTACTTGCTTATTGTTTCTAATTTTTTTCTTTTTTTTGGTGGAGTCTTTAGGTTTTTTATCTTTTGTTTATGAAAAAAAAGTTTTATTCTTCTATATAAAGAATCATGTCATCTGCAAAAGTGACAATTTTACTTCTTCATACACAATTAGAATGCCTTTTGTTTCTTTTCCTTGCCTGATTGCCCTGTCCACTACTTCTAGTAGTGTTAAATATAATAACAGTGGTGAATTGGGTATTCTGGTCTTGTTCCTGATCTTAAAGGAAAAGTTTTAAGGTTTTCTCCATTAAGTATGATATTAGCTGAGAGTTTATCATATATGACCATTATTATGTTGAGGTACTTTCTATAAATAATTGTCATAATTTTGTCATATGATCACTCTTAAATGTGAAGAAAACTGAGAAATAGAGTAAGTAAGCTTATGGGGGCTGCCCTAAAAGTACCTCTGCTGATAAGAAAGAAGTGGATATTTGGGTAGCAAATAGTAGTGTCTCACACAGTATGTGATTAAAGCTACACAATGTATCTCATTATCACAAAATAAATGTTTTTGCCATAATCCACATGTAAAATAAAAATTTTTTTGTATTGTTTTAGACTGAACCTGGACTATAAAAAACTAAATAACACTTTTATGTGTGATACACATCTTTGTGTTATACATGCCCCAAATTCTTGACAAATAGCTTCCTTCAACTCTTTTTTCCCCCCCTATGTTGAACTTTTGAACTAGACACATGTGAAATAATCCCTGGTGAGTAGGCAAGCCTTAAATGACTTATAGATTGCAAGTAAAACAAGAAAGTATGGGGCCGGCCGAGTGGCGCGATGGTTAAGAACTGGCTTGGGACGCCAGAGGGCCCCGGTTCGGATCCCACATATGAGGGCCAGTG
>NW_017731673.1:1122250-1145798 GCF_001890085.2 Hipposideros armiger
GGCTGCTCAGCTCGGGCTGGACTCGAACCGCTGTTGCTCAGAGCTCACACTCTTGAGCGAGCTCTTAACCAACTGAGCCACTCGGCCGGCCCTCATAACATATTCTTGTCTTTAACATTATAAAGGTTACAATGGATTATACCAGGTGCCAAAAAAAAATGTATACACATGGCTTGTATTGATCTTTTGTTATCAGTATATATTGAGTATTACAATTTTAATACAATTTTCTCCTTTCTTCAAAGGTGTATACATTTTTTGGCACCCTATCTATATGTGCCTAGAGTAAAATCAGGTGCACCCAATGTCTCAAAATGCGGGCATGAAGACTGCTAACACATGATTTGCAGAGGCCTTCCATTTTCTAAGAAATCCAATTTCTAAGTATGATTATTTTTCCCACTTTTGGATTACAGAATTACCAGTAAGTCAAAATTCTTAAATTATTCATGGGAAAGTAAACTAAATTCATAGACACCATCTGATTAGAGTTATCTTGCATCACCTGTTTTGAACTCTTCAAAAAAAAATGTCTCCTCTCATGCATATTGCTTTGCCTACCACTAACTAAAATAAATATTTTGATTCATAATATTCATTTACCTTTTAGAAACAGGAAAGATAAGTGGAAGGTTTTCTGAAATATAGATTTCATTCAGTTTACAGAGAAGCTACCTCTTAAAATGGCCAGCACATTATCAGTCACAGAAACTCAGCAGGTGAAAAGCACATGGACAGACAACACAGCAGCAACCATTTATTTGCAGAGAGAAAGAATGCACCCTGAGGTTTGCCTTGTCAGACTCCCTGACATGATCTTCACAAAGTTTAAAGATGTTTGTTCTTTCACATGCCGAATGAATTACTGCACAATGCTTTGCTGTGAACTGCATAGTTTGAAATTGGTTTTTCTACCATCTAAATTCTACCTGTGATTAAAAATATCATTGAAAAATAAAATTCTTTGCTGCCTTTGAATATGGAATAGTCTTTATTGGTTTTATTAATCAATTTACACTCTCATATGGATTATACTTCTCTAATTATTTGGAAATTAACTTTTATTAAAGTGTAAAATCTATTCCCATTTTTTTTTGTTATCAAGTCCATGGGCATCATTTAGGCAACTGACCTCTCTTTTTCAACAGGGGTTCTCTTTATTCTCTCCTGTTCCAATGGAAGTACTTCAAAGTAAAATTTAAAGTAAAGTAACTATTTTAATTTTAGTTCTAAATTGATGGGCCTTAAAATTTTGTGTGCTTATGAATTAACTAGTGTGGCTGACAAAAATATAAATTTCTAGGCTCAAATCCTAGACATCTTTATCCAGTATGTCTTCTGTGAGACCCAGGCATCTTCATTTTGACAGTCAACTCGATGACTGAAAGGCAAGTGATCTATGGAGTGCGTTTTGAGACATATTGGAAAAACTCAACTTTGTATAATATATTCGGTATTTTTTATCTCATCTACTAACTCCTGATTTGACACTATAGCCTGTTTAAATTAACCTGTGGTTGTGAAAAACAAATACTATTTCCAGTAACAGAGCTGTGTATCCAGATTAACATTCCTACTGAAGGTAATCAAAGATTCTGGATAAAATATTTTTTTAAAATCTTCTTTGGGCCGGCTGAGTGGCGCGTTGCTTAAGAGTTGGCTTGGGACGCCAGCTCTGAGCAGCAGGGCCCTGGTTAGAATCCCACATAAAGGGCCAGTGGTGCTGCGTCCTTTACAACTAAGATAGTGAACAACAGCTCAACCTGGAGCTGGGCTACCCGTGAGTCGCCAGCCATGGCATAGGTTGCAGCCCCTGGGCTGCCATGAGCTACCATGAGTGGCTGGCAGTCAGCGTGAGCGGCTGTCCAATGGCTGGTGAGCGATTGCCTCACCCAGGAGGAGCGCATTGATAATACCAACATGGGGCAGTGAAATGACGTCCTCCACAACTAGACTAAAGAACAAAAGAACAGCAACTTGAATGTACCCCTTCCCCGATTCCCCAATGCTGTTCCCCTCCCCCAATTCCCCAATACAATCTTTTTTTAAAAAAAAACCTTCATTAAGACATGGAAGAACAAATAAGATAGTAAAGAATTACCGAATGAAGAACCAAAGGTGATCATAAAAGCACTGATCTATTTGCCCTGACATGTTTTGCCACCAAATATGGAAAGATTTAGTATAGATTTTTATGGTCTCAAAGTTTGGGGAACTGCAAGCAAAAGCCAGGGCATTCCCATGATAGGATGTCAAACAGGAGACACGTTCCCCACAAAACAGGAACCCAAAGACCTGTACCATCAGGGTAAATTGCAACTTGAAATAAACTGCATGTCTGACTTTCTTTCCTTCCTGCATCCCCCAAATAAAGGGAAAGTTGCTAACTTACTGAGCACTGAGCGACTTAAATAAAGTACACCTAAATATAATCATAAATGCAAACCAGCTCTTAATGTATTTTCATTACAAATTCATAGTATAATATCTAGATAACACTTAAAAGCTCAAACCTTCCATTGGAAAATAGTAAACGCCTTCTGGTGTTTCCTGAAAGCATCTGGTAGAAGAAGTAAATAAAAAACTTATCTGGAGAATTGCACCTTTATGGAAGCTTTCAAATAATCCCAACAGCTATTTTTTTTTCCAGGGAATTAAGCAGTTCATAGTCAAAAATAAATTCATGCAAAGGGATAAACAAAATGGCACCATGTATGAAAAATATCAAAAAAATCAGACAGCAAAAATAAGTACACAAAGATTCCACTTGCTTTAATTATCAAATGCAAATTTTTAAATAGCCATATCTGCACTATTTAGAAAATATATTACAAGTATGAAGATATCTACAAAGAACTGTAAACCATAAAAATAATCTAGCAGATTTGGAAAAGTACAAAATAGGACTTATAAAAATGAAAAATAAAATAATGTGAAATAACAGAGTAGAGAGTCATGTCAGTAGGATGGCAGGCTAGAAAGCCCCAGGAGCTTGTTTCACCATGGAAACCTCAAATAAACAACTACAGACTGATTAAAATAACTTTATAGGAGCTCTGGAACAAAGACAAAGATCTACAGCAACCATGTGAATGCCCAATCAAGCAAAAGCCACATTCAAACTGGTAGGAAATGTCACTATTTTACTCTTCCTTACCCCACTCTCTCCTCAGCATGGTGTGGCTGAGGTCCAGAGGAAGTGGCTCAATTCCTGGTTCCCTCCCTCTGTTCAGGAAAAAACAGAGTGGAGATTGTTTTCAATGTTCTGCCATGTCTGTGGGCTGCTAGAGTGACGGATATCTGTTTTGCCTGACTCTGAGCTCAGATAGGAATGGCAACGCATATTGAATCTCAGGATGGGAGCCACCAAGGCAATGGCAAGTGCTGTGGTGCGTGAACACTGCAGGGGAACTGTATATCTGTAGATTCCTGGGGCGAATGATTACAGGCAGAGGAACTATTGACTAAGATGGAGGCATAGGAAGTCCCAGTCTTCGTTATCCCACAGAAACTCCAATTTAACAAAGATATACAGACCAAAATACTTTTCTAAGTTAAACATCCAGTTAAAAAGTTGCAATACTTCCAGACAAACACAAAACTCAGGACAGCAGCATTGAAAAGGATAAGAAGATTCTCTCTAACACTTGTCATTTGTTTGTCTTTTTGATAATAGCATTCTAACAGGTGTGAGATGAAAACACATTTGTGATTTTAATTTGACTTTCCCTAATACCTAGGGATGCTGAACATATTTTTCATAGGGCTGTTGGTTATCTATACCTATTCCTTGGAAAAGTGCTTATTCAGGTCCTCTGCCCATTTTTTAATCAGATTGGTTTTTTGGTTTTTGTCTTTGAATTGTATGAGTTCTTCATACTATATTTTGGATATCAGTTTCTTGTCAGAATTATCTTTTGCAAATATGTTCTCACCTCTGACTGTGACTTCCTTAGGTGAGAGAGAGAACAGAGAGTTCCTCCAATGTCTTAGCCTTTCAGTGCACTCCCTGGGGGAACAGTTTCTGTCTCACCTCACACGGAGTGCTAATTAAGCCCTCATATTTAGATGCCTGGGGGTAGTTATAAACAAAGGAAAGGGGGTGAATGCGTGCTTCCACTGGCACTGCTCTGCAAGATTGAAAGGAGGTGCAAAACCTGAAGTATCTCCTCCAGGAGGGAGTGAGAGGGGTGGGGTGTTATTCCCACATTTCTGAGCTTGCAGGGTGATGCCTGGAGCGCTGTTTTCTGTCTCTTCTCATACAGCACTGTTAGAACCAGCATGGTTCAGACACCTGGCACAGTTAAGGAAAAAGAGAAAAGGGGCAGGGGCTTGCTGCTGCCAGCACACCTCTGTGAGGTTGAGAGAAGGTGCAGAACTTAAAGTGTCTCCACAGAGAATGAGGAAGATGAGTGAAGTGTATCTCCAACATCCTCGCCTATTGTACAAAAGTCAGCAATATGAAAGTGTATTAAAGTATAACACTCAGTAGTAAAGGTAAACATATAGACAATACAGAATACTGTACTGGTGTGTAAGTCACTTTTAATTCCAGTATAAAAATTAAAAGACAAAAGTATTAAGAATAACAAAAACTTTAAAAATTTAATGAATATGTAATATAATAAAAAGAGATAAATTGTGATATCAGCAACATAAAGTGTTGGGGGAGAGTATATTGTATAATTTTTTAATGTGATTAGAGTTAAGTTGTTATCAGCTTCAAATAGACTGTTATAACTATAAGATGTTCTATGTAAGTCTCGTGGTAACCACAAAGAAAATACAGAACATGCACAAAAGAAAAAGAGAAAGGAATCAAAGCAGGTCACTAAAAAAAAAAAATCACAAAGGGAGACAGCACTAGAGGAGCAAAGGGACAAAGAAAAATAAGACAGGCAGAAAACAATTAACAAAATGGCAAAAGGAAGTCCTTAACCTATAATAATTCGTTTCAATGTAAATGGATTAAGCTCCCCAATCAAAATATATAGAGTGCTTGAATGGATTATCAAAAAAATAAGATCCAACTGTATACTACACACAAGAAACTCTCTCTAGATTTAAGAATACACACAGACTGAAATCACATCCAGAGACCTAGTTCCAGGGAGTCTCGGAAATGTATGTTTTTACTTTCCAGGATCTGCAGAACATGAAGATATGCTAGAGGAAAGGTAGAATAGATAATTACTTCTAATATACTATTATGTCCCCCAATATTTCTACTTTTCCCTCAAAATCTGCCTTTGTCTCTATAATGTTCTTTTTTACCATTACGGTTTTTATTTCTGTTTTTTTCAGTCAGTTAAAATACTTTTTGTACTGTCTTTCAGTTTATTCTATTATCTCAAATACTTTGATGCTATTTATCTTGTTTGTAGCGTCTGTTAATTTAGTTGTAGATCATATCCTCTGAACTTTTGAATTTTTTATAGGAGGCCTCTCTTCAGCAAGAAACATATATATATTTTCTGTGATAGTCCTATAATGTATAAGTGTTACTGTTTCAGGTTGTGTTTCCTGGGAAGCTGACTCTGAAATAGAGATTTGCACATATAATTTTCACTTAGGTCATGCTGTCAGAATCAACACTACAGTAGCTTTGACAGATGACTCAGCAGACCCTACAAGAAGTGTTGAAGATTGTTCAATTAGAATAAGAAAACGTGGTCTTTGTACTATCACTTTGACCAGTCTTTGGAGGCAGGCTGCCCTGAGAAGACAGTGTGCCTCAGGGCAAGCCACTGTTTTGAGCAGAGGTAATCCACACAGGGGCTGGCAGTTGGGGGAAATAAGTCCTTCAAGTTTCAGGGGGATCTGGGTGGCCCATTAAGGTATTAACCACAGTTATTAGAGTTTTGCCTTTGCTTCTGGTGGGTGTGCCCTCAGGGGTTTCATGTACATTTATTGGCCTCAGGATTCCTGTACCAGGTAAGTGATGTTAATTTGAATCCACATGCCCGTTGTGTGCCTGAGACATCACTTTTTTTATGAAATTTTTTTTTCACCTAAAAATTCTAGGCAGAGAAACAAACTTATTATAGTTTCCTTAAGCCAGTGGGCAGAATCTGTCTCTTTTCTTTCATTGAAGGATTAGATTTTCCCTTCAGTTTTATGCTATTTCAAATATAATTACCTGGATTTCCAGTCAAGATGGTGGAGTAGGTAAACACAGTGCTTACATTCTCTCATGATCTCATGAAAATTGCAACTAAACTACAGAACAATCATCATTGAGAATTGCCTGACATCTAGCTGAACCGAAGTCTTACAACTAAAGATATACAAAAGAAGCTACCTTGAGACTGGTTGGAGGGGCAGAGACTTGAGTAGCAACACTTATATCACACAAAATAGACTTTAAAACAAAGGTTATAACAAGCAACAAAGAAGGACCCAATAATCTCATTTCTAGGTATTTATCTGAAGAAACCCAAAATGCTGCTTCAAGGGGATGTGTGCCTCCATTTGTTCATTGCAGCATTGTTTACAGTGACCAAGATGTGCACAAAACAGGAACAAACTCATAGATACAGAGAACATTCTGATGGTCACAGATGAGAGGGGGTCTGGGTGAAAACAGGAAGGGATGAAGAAGTACAAATTAGTTGTTACACAGTAGCCATGGGCATGTAGGGTGTAGCATAAGGAATAGAGGCAATATTATTGTAATAACTATGTATGGTGTCAGATGTGTACTAGATTATTTATCTGTGTGATAGTTGGGAGAAGGATGCAAAAGGTGAAGGGATTAAGAAGTACAAATTGATAGTTACAGAATATTCATGGGGATGTAAAGTAAAGCATAGGGAATATAGTCAATGATATAATAATAACTATGTATAGTGCCAGGTGGGTACCAGACTAGTCAGGGCGATCACTTCTTCTTTTTTTTTTTTTCAATGTTCAGTTTCCTTTAATGACCCACATCATTAAAGGGTGGGTGCAGGCAGCTAGGCAATGGCAAGAGATATTCACTTGAAGATCTTTCCCTCATTGAAGGCTTTGCCCACATGCTGGAAGGCCCCTTCCCAGCAAAAGTTCTCTCAAAGCAGCATCTGGGTCTCCTCGCTGGCAGGATCCCGTTTCCACCATGTATAAGAGTCCTAGTCCACCTGCCAATATGGACTCAGTGGAAAGGCAAGCTCCTGGCCTCGGAAGACCCAGACTCCAGAAATGAAGCTGCTATTGTCGGTTCCAAAGAGGATGACACTGTTGAAGGCATTCTTCCTCCATTTTGTCCGGTTGCTGGAACATTCCAGTGATGAGGTTGCAACTCCTGAAGGTCTGGATGAGCTCTTCAGGGAAGTGGCACTCAGTACTACAGGGACCAGTCATCCTTATCAAAGTGCTCCCAGAAATACGGCAGTGCCACAGAGAGTGTGTCCTTATTGGAGTGCTTGCACTTAAATTCATCCAACACAAAAGTACTCTTGGGTGGCTGAGCAAAGGGGTCCTTGGCCTTCAGCTCAGCAGCCAACACCTACTCACATTCATCCATCTGCTCCTCAGGAATGGGGGCAGCTGTCTTTTTCTCCTCTTTCTGCTCAGCCTGGGGTTTCTGCTTCTCTTCCCAAGAACCTTTCTCCTTCCGTGAGGTGTCCATTTTAGACTGGCCCTCTGCAAGGTTTTTAGCATCAGACTGGGCCATCTTCTCACAGAGTTTCTCCTCTCCCAAGACAGCCCAGAACTGGGGCTGGTTAATGTGGGTGAGGAACCAGCAGTTGGTATTGGTGAAGGTCTGGCAGAAAGAAGGCTCCAGGACCTGTTTATAGAGCCACAGAAGGGTGCAGACAACTGTGATGTCAGCCAGTGTCACACATTTGCCCTCCAGAAAAGTCCTCCTCTTCAAGTGAGCATCCAGCAGCCCCAGAATTCACCTCACCTCCTTCTTTGCATTCTCCGTGGCCTGCTTGTTGTGGTGCATGACGCCCAAGGGGGGAGCACCCAAGTACTAGTTGAGGGCACTATGTCACTGTCAGCAAAGCTTACCCACTGCTGCCTCTGGAGTACATCCCAAAAAGCTCTTCATTGCTCACGTAGTAGGCAGTGGCATTGCTCTCGAACACGCAGAATCCATTTTCACCCTCAAATGCTGGAAACTTGCTGTCAGGAAATTTACAGAGAAATTCAGGGGTGCTGTTGGTTTGACCAAAGTGGAAGTGGGGTGGTGTAGAGAGTACGCGGACCTGAGCCCTGCTATACTGAGCAGCAATGAGGGCCTTGAAGGCCCTCCAGTTTTCAGGATATGTGTACAGAGAGCATCCCAGCAGCCATGGTGATTCTGCAGAGAAAGGCCTTAAATTATATAAATGTCTAACTACTATGCTGTACACCTGAAGTTAATAAAGAATAATAATGTATGTAAGCTATAATTGAAAAATATTTAAAGTCAGGAAAAAGGCGAAGGGGAACTAGAGGGTCAAATTTCAAAAAACAAAAAAATCACAGAGATGTAACGTAGAGCATGGGGAACATAGTCAATAATATTGGGATAGCGTGGTATGCTGTCACATGGTTGTTGGACTTATCATGGTGATCACTTCTTTAGGTTGTAAATGTTGAGTAATTATAGTGTACACCTGAAACTGATATGGTATGTTAGCTATATATTAATAAAACTCTTTTTAAAAATATAATTCCTTGATTTACCTTGACCCAAGTCCAGATCTCTTACAGGTCTCTGACCACACCTCTTATGGATATTAGCTTACATTGCCTAGGTCTAGTCTGTATTCAGCAGAATATCTCTAGGTACCAGAGTCAGCTAAGCTTGGCTGTCTACACTTAGCATATTTGCTGGCCCCTTGGGATTTACCTTTCTTTCTTTAGAGAACAAATATATATTTAAACATTTTGGTCATGTTGAAGATAACGTTTATATACATTTTTGCATGCAGCAGCGTCCACATTAGCTCTTTCCACTCTATTTTCTGAAATAAAAAATCTCCAAAATCTTCCCGTTTCTCTATAGCGTGTTAAAACAGTAGGTCAACTTTTTTTCTCCTTATTGTTAATACAGTCATACAGACAATTTAAATATGTGCCTAGGAGATACAATATGAAGGTTGGAAGACTAGTTCTTCCTCTTATGTTTTTAATTAATTTTGAAACCTTTTGTAGAGAGATTCAATATTACCAACTAAATATAGCAATATATTTGTATGTAATAGTTTAAAATATTGAGATAAGGTTTATGAATTTTCTTGAACTGATTCAGTAAAAAGATCTGTTTATGCAAAGGTGAATACAAAATATTTGAAATAGTTCTTTATATATTTTGGATATTAGCCCCTTATGGGAGGCATTGTTTGCGAATATCTTGTCCTATTTGGTTGTTTGCTCTTTGTTTTGTTGATGGTTTCTTTTGCTGTGTAGAAGCTTTTTAGCTTGATATAGCCCCATTCATTTATTTTTGCTTTTACTACCCTTGCTATTGAGGTTAAATTTATAAAATCTTCTCTAAACCCAAAAGTCCATAAGTTTATTACCCATGCTTTCTTCTATGGAATTTATTGTTTCAGGTATTATATTTAGGTCTTTGACCCATTCTGAGTTAATTTTGGCATATGGTAACAGCATTCTAGTTTCATTCTTTTGCACATGGCTTTCCAATTTTCCCAGCACCAGCACCATTTATTGAAGAGGCTTTCTTTTCTCCATTGTATGGTTTTGGTTCTTTTGTCAATTTTCTTTTCTTTTTTGCCAATGCCCTGCTGTTTTGATTATTGTCACTTTGCAATATAATTTGAAGTCAGGGAGTGTGATAACTTTGGCTTTGTTCTTTTTTTTGGTCAAAATTTCTTTGGCTATTCACAGTCTTTTGTGATTCTATACTAATCTGATGATTTTTTGTTCTATTTCTTTGAAAAATGCCATTGGCATTTTGATGGGGAGTCCATTAAATCTGTATATTGCTTTGGGTAATATGTTCAGTTTTCTAATTCATGAACATGGAATATCTTTCAATTTCTTTGTATCTTCTTCAGTTTCTTTGAATAAGTCATAGTTTTCAGCACATACATCATTCACATCCTTTGTTAAGTATATTCCTAAGTATTTTATTTTTTGTTGTTGTTGCAATTGCAAAAGGAATTTTTTTTCTGAAATTTTATTGTTAGTATATAAAAATATAATTGATATTTATACATTGGTTTTTCTTTCCTGCAAGTTTATTTTATTTGTTTATTGTTTCTAATAGATTTTTGGTGGAATTTTTAGGTTTTTTTTTTTATATAAGGAATCACGTCATCTGAAAAAAGTGAGAATTTGACTTCTTCATTCCCAATTTGGATGCCTTTTATTTTTTTTTCTTGCCTGATCACTCTGGCTAGAACTTCCAATACTATGTTGAATGACAGTGTTGACAGGGGGCATCCCTTTATTTTCTCTCTGATGGTAGAGGAAAACCTTTCAATTTTTCACAATTAAGTATATTAGCTGAGGGTTTGTCATATATCACCTTTATTATTTTGAGATACTTTCCTTCTATGCCCATTTTATTACGTTTTCATCATAAATGGATGTTTTGTCTTGCCTAATGCTCGATCTGCATCTATTGATAAGATCATATGATTTTTTTAAAAGCGTTTTCCTTAAGATCAGGAAAAAGACAAGGACATCTACTTTCACCACTTTTTAAAAAAAAATTTTATTGGGTAACACTGTGTTTTTTCCAGGACCCATCAGCTCCAAGTCAAGTTGTTGTCCTTCAATCTAGTTGTGGAGGGCACAGCTCAGCTCCAAGTCCAGTCACCATTTTCAATCTAGTTGCGGGGGGCACAGTCCACCATCCCATGCAGGAATTGAACCAGCAACCTTGTTGTTAAGGGTGTGTGCTCTAACCAACTGAGCCATCTGGCCACCGACCGGCAGCTCAGTGGCAGCTCAGCTGAAATCATTGTCTTCAATCTAGTTGCGGAGGACGCAGCTCACTGGCCCATGTGGGAATCGAACTGGCAATCTTGTTGTTCAGAGCACATGCTCTAACCAACTGAGCCACCTGGCTGCCCCATTATTTTAATCCTTTATTTTGTTTATGTGGTGTATCACATTTATCAGTTTGCATATGTTGAGCCATTCTTGCATCCTTGGAATAAACCTTTCTTGATTGTAATGTGTAATCTTTTTAATATATTTAATAATATGCTATATTCAATTTGCTAGTATTTTATTTAGATTTTTTGCATCTGTATTCAACTAAGATTCAAACATATTGGTCTATAATTTTTTTGTTTTGTTTTGTGTGTGTGTGTGTGTGTGTGTGTGTGTGTGTGTGAGTGTGTGTGTGTTATCTTTCCCTAGTTTTGGTATCAGGATAATGTTGGCCTCATAAAATGAGTTAAGAAGTATAGCCTCTTCTTCAATTTTTGGAAGGTTTTGAGAAGAACAGGTATTAAATCATCTTTGAGTGTTTGGTAGAATTCATTATTGAACCCATCTGCTCCTATCTTTCAGGGAGGTTTTGGATGATTGTTTCAATTTCTTTACTGTTGATCCACCTATCAATATTTAGACTTTCTAGTTCTTGGTGATTTACTCTAGGAAGGTTATATATTTCTAAGAACTTGTGCATTTCTTCTAGGTTATTGAATTTGGTAGCATATAATCTTTCATAGTATTCTTGTGTGATCCTTTGTATTTCTGTGATATCCATCATAACTTCTCCTCTTTTGTTTCTGATTTTCTTTACTTGTATCTTTTCGTTTTTTTTCCTTAGTCTAGCCAAGGGTATGTCAATTTTATTAATCTTTTTAATGAACCAGCAGAACTAAAGGGCAATACCAACCAAAACACAATTAGAGTTGGGGACCTAAGCACCCCACTAATAGCTATAAACAGAACATCCAAACAAAAAATCAATAAAGAAACATCAGCCATAAATAACACATTAGACCAAATGGACATAATTGACATTTACAGAGCCTTTTATCCCATAACACCAGACTATATATTGTTTTCTGGTATACATGGAACATTTTCAAGGATAAACCATATGCCTGGACACAAAACTAGCCTTGACAAATTTAAGAAGATTTAATTCCTACCAAGCCTGTTCTCCAGTCACAGTACTTTGAAATTGGAGATCAACTGTAAAAAGAAAGTGGGAAAAATCAGAAATATGTGGAGATTAAACAACATGCTACTATTAAATGACTGGGTCAAAGAAAAAATTAAAGGAGAGATTGAAAGATATATAGCAATAAATGATAATAAAAATACAGCATATCAAAATTATTGGGATGATGTGATAGCAGTAATAAGAGGGAAATTCATGTCATTACAGTTCTATCTCAAGAAACAAACAAAAAATCCAAAATATACAACACACCATTACATGTTAAAGAACTAAAAAAAAAGAGAAATAAATGAAACCCAAATTCTTCAGAACGAAGGAAATAATAAAAATTAAAGCCAAATTTAATGAAATAGAGAAGAAAAAGACAAAAGAAAAATTAATGCAACAAAGATCTTAGGCATCTGGAAATTGTCCCTGATGTAGAGAAGATGGACAATGAATGTACTACATGTAGTTATATAAATTCAATATCCTAAACTAAATTGCCTTTTCCCCTCTAGAATCCTTCTCCTTCTCTTTTATTACTCATGTAAATGAAATAATAACTGTTTTTGTAACAAATGGGAATATCTTTGATTTCTTCATTCCTTCTCATGTCCAATGTTTAAGCAAATCCTGTTAATTTTTATCTTTAGTAATTTCTCAGACCTATAGCTTCTTCTTCATCCTGCCCAACTTTACCTGACCCAGTCATTCCCTCCCCTTTCTTACCAAGACTAGTACAATAATTTTCCGTGTTGACTCCTCTCCACATGGTGAGGTTTTGTTTTGTTTTTCTTTTTTTTAGATTTTTTTTTTTTTTGGAATATTGGGGGGATAGGAACAGTGCTGGGGAGTTGGGGGAAGGGGAACAGACAAGTTGCTGTCGTTTTGTTCTTCAGTCTAGTTGTGGAGGACGTTGCTTCCCTGGCCCAAGTTGGCACCATCATTGAGCTCTTCCGGGGGAGGCAGATCAGTCGCCGGCTTCTGGATGGCCGCTCACTGCGGCTGCTGGCCGCTCACGCTGGCTGCTGGCTACACACGGTAGCCCATGGCAACCCACTGCAGCAGGGGCTGCAGCCTATGCCGTCACCAGTGACTCCTGGCAGCCCAGCTCCAGGTTGAGCTGTTGTTCAGCATCTTAGCTGTGGAGGGCAGTGTCACTGACGCCTCATATGTGGAATCTGAACCGGGGCCTTCTGGCATCCCAAGCCAGCTCTTAACCATTGCGCCACTTGGCCGGCCCTTGTTTTTCTTTTGAGAACAGGAATTATGTTTAGGTTATCTTGCATCCCCAATACAGTGTCTCACATTTAATAAGCACACTTTTCTAAATAACAGATTTATTGAGATATAATTCACATACCATAAAATTCACTCTCTTAAAGTAACACTTTACTGGTTTTTAGTAGATTTAAAGATTTGTGCAATCATCACCTCTATCTAAGTCCAGAATATTTTCATCACCAAAAGAAAACCCATAATCGGGCCGGCTGAGTGGCACGTTGGTTAAGAGTTGGCTTGGGATGCCAGCTCTGAGCAACAGGGCCCCGGTTCGGATCCCACATGAGAGGGCCAGTGACACTGCCTTCTACAGCTAAGATGGTGAACAACAGCTTGACCTGGAGCTAGGCTGCCATGAGTCGCCAGCGACGGTGTAGGCTGCAGTGGGGCTGTACGGCAGCTGGCGTGTGCTTTCGTGAGCCACGGTGACCCGGCATGAGTGGCCTGTCCAATGGCCAGCAAGCGACTGCCTCACGTGAGAAGAGTGCAATGATAATACCAACATGGGCCAGTGAAGCGATGTCCTTCACAACTTGACTGAAGAACAAAAAGGACAGCAACTTGTCTGTTCCCCTTCCCCGATTCCCCAACCCTGTTCCCCTCCCCTAATTCTCCAGTAAGATCTTTAAAAAAAGAAAAAAAAGAAAACCCATAATCATTAGCAGCCATCCTCCAGTCCCCCTTTATCTCAGTCTCTGTGCAACCACTACTCTGCTTTTTGTCTCTATGGATTTGTATATTTGATAGCTCATATAAATAGAATCATATAATATGTGAGCTTTTGTGACTGGTTTCTTTCACTTAGCATAATGCTTTCAAAGTTTATCCATGATGTATCACATATCAGTAATTTATTCCCTTTTTATGGCTGAATACCATTGCATTGTATGGCTAACCCAATTTTATTTATCCATTCATCCATTAATTAACATTTAAGTGGTTTCTTCTTTTGGCTATTAAGGATAATGTTACTATCAACATTCATGTTGCCATAAAGTTTTCATTTCTCTTGGGTATATCTAAAAGTGGAAACTGCCAGGTCACATAGTAACTCTATGATTCAATTTTTGAGGAAATTCCAGAATGTTTTCCAAAGTGGCTACACAATTTTATTTTTACCAGCAGCGTATGAGGGTCCCAATTTCTGTACATCCTTGTCAACACTTGCTATTGCCCATCTTTTTATTTCAAGCCATTCTAGAGAGGGTAAAGTGATATCTCATGGTTTTGGTTTGCATTTCCCTTTTGATATAAACATTCTTTAAATGTTTGTTGAAAGATGACTAAAGAAATTATAGTTCGGTGATATTTATACACGCTACTTTAGATAGAAAAATCATAATTTTTCATCAGCTTATTTTAAAATGCCTTTAGATAGAATTAAAATTTCCTGTGATTAACATTTATTCTGCTTGTTTTCTAATGTCATTTACTCTACAATGGAGTTCTTAAACAATTAAACCTAAAAGAAATAGCTGCTGTACTATCTACATTTTGGAAAAAAAAATTATATGCCTATGTGGCAATTCCTTGTATGCACATTTTCCCTATTCTTCACTGACACTAAGTTCGTATTGTTATAGGTTAGATATTGGAAATAAAATATAGATGTTAAACTCTAAGTGGTTTTCCTTTCTGTTTGCTTTCATTAGCTTTTACTTTACCATATTAAATTAATATATGTTTACACTCATAAAATAATAAAAGAAACTTCAACTAAAGATAGAATAAATAACTCATACATGCTGTAATGTGTAAGGCTTTTAAAAATGTGACAAAATCAGTGTGATGTCATAAATAATAGTAAAAAATAGGTTTTTTTAAACATTACATGTGGGCCATTTAATGAGCTTCAAAACCTGGAATTTGTTTTTTCTCAATATGGCTATTTTTAGGGAACAAATCATATCTTTATATGAAAAGCAAAAGTCCTATTTACCTGTTGAGTCTTTAGTTAGAAATTTTCTTAGAAAACTCTGATACTGGTATAAGTAAAAAAGTTAGTATATAAATCAAAGTTGTAGATGAACTGGTTTTTAAGGAATATAAAATTTGGTTATTTTACTTACTATTTTTCATTTTTTGAAAATAAAGATTAACCAAACAACAAGGAATAAAATAAATCAAGACTAGGATCAATAATATCACTTAAAAAAAGCTTTACTTTAAAAATTGAGATGGTCTATTTTCATCATCTAGAAAAGGAAACCCTAAAGCTAGGCATTGTATTGGGTTCAAGTACCATATTGAAATTATGATGCATTTCATACTCCAGGAAAACAATGAGTTAGCTATGAGCATTTTTTAAAACTCATCTGACAGTTAACGTGCTATGCTGTTCTGTCTTAGGCCACTCTAGAGATGAATAAAACTAAGCTTTTACTTTCTAATGAGGTAGAAAGCTATTTATTTCTTTTCAGCATCAGTCTCAGTGATTTAAACACTGAAAAGAATATATAGCAAGAGCAAGAAAATTACCGCGCCAGTAAGCTTTTATGAAAGCAGAATTTAATAAGCTGTTTTCAAATCTACTGACAAATAAAATAGACGGATATAAAATTATACTAATAAAATTTGAAATAACCAATCACTATAATCATTTAATAGCAGAATAGTGGAATTCATTAGAATTAGACTATTTACTTAGTATAGTTTACCTTAGACTCTTGGAGGGTCATCAGCACCAGCAATGATCAGTTAAATAGACTTCATCACTTAATTATTTGAGCGAAAGCCATAGGCTCTGTTTGCCCTTCCATTTTTGTAAGTGAACAACTAAAAGAATTAGAAGAATAATATCATTTAAATCTTGGGAAGTTTACCTTGATATTTGCTCAAAATTTCTCTTCTTACTGGCAAAAGAATATAGATAGATTAAGGTAATATCTAACGAAATTGTTGTAATCTCCCTTTCTACATATGATCAAGAGCATCATTAACAAATCTTTATTGAATGCACATCGTTTTCCAAATTCGTGTTTATGTATAATTATATAATTAAAGTGACGAAAGATGAAAATTGACTTTTAATCCTAAACCATTGTCAAATTCATTAACTCGTGTCAGATTTCCAATAGTAAGTACAGTTAGAGGTAGCACAGTAGAAAAAATATTGGAGTGGCAATTAGACCTAGAATTGAGCCCTGATCCTGCCACCAATTGTATACTCTTGAAACAACTCCCTTTGTTTTTCTAGACCTGTTTTTTCATCTCTAAGTTAAGGAGGCTGATTCCTTTTTAGGTCCCTTTCAACTGCTGCATTTTATTCTATGAAAGGAATCAGTAAGTTGCACATGTGAATGAATATCAGTTGCACACTTGTCTTTTCAAGGAGGTTTACCTTTAATAAAAACTTCACAACATACTAATTTGTAGGAAAGCAAGGGATCTTATCTGAACTAAAATTATCTTTTACAATATAACTCAAAACAGAACCCTAATAAATAAATGTATTAATAAATTGAATAAAATAAATTTTCTCTTTTCTAGGAACTTAATTTACTTTGTTGTTTGAGATGTATTAACGTCTAGCTGAAACTATATTCGATGCATAATCTACTCAATTAAAATATGCTTGCTTTGACAGTGTTTTGGTCATTGTATTTCCTGGCTTTAATTTTTCCAGGTTCTTGGTAGGATTACATGACTAGCTCCCATGTGGGGTTATGTGGCAACTTGTGGTCTATTAGTTGTGAACAGACATCACTTACAGAATGAACATGTAATTGTCAATCATTCAGCATTTTCTTACTCCTTAGATTGTGGTGTCTCTGTCAGCTTTGTCCCTCAGTGACTATAAAGAATGGAAAATCCTGTAAAGAACATATAGCAAGAACAAGAACAAACAAACTATATTGTTTTTTGTCATTTGAATTTTGGAATCCTTTCCCTAGTATAACTTAGTTTGCTTAAATAAGTATAAATGAAATATAAAATGAAGCATTTCGAGTTGGTATCTTTTCCAGATCCTTAAAAAAAGTATTGTACTCAATTGGATCCACTATGTTAGCCAAATTCATTTAAAATTCTTTACTGAAAATCTACTTAATTCTAGGCAGTAAGGTAAGGAGTTAGGGATACACCTAGATTGGTGAACAAATGCAAAATCACTGCCTTCATAGAGTACATATTATAATGGAGGAGCACAATGGATATGTCCCCTTTCATTTCCAGATACACTCTCTATCTTTCACCATGTTCCATGCTCCAGAAGGCTTATCTTAAGGTCAAAGGAACAAGCTTCATTACACTTTGGCTTCAGATTAGGTTTTGTCAGTGGGATGTGGATTGATAAGCAGAGGATCACAGTTGGAGAATGAAGTTGATGTATTTATTCCTGCAGTTCTCTCCCTGTCATTTCACCTACACATTAGCTGTGTCCTTTTACCATAGATCATGAAGGTTATAGCTCAAGTAAGGCACACTCTCCATGTATCTTTCCAATCCAGGTTTCTGAAATCACTCTCCCACTTTGCCCCACAGATCTAGGGAACAATGTCTCCCCATTGTTGCTATTCTTGAGACATTGCACTCTTTTGTTAGTTTCTCTAAACCCTGGTCATGCTCTTTTTCACTAATCCCTTTATTAAATTCTCCCCAAATTACTTCTTTGAAGTGTTCCATCTGTTTCCTGTCTGAACATTTACTAATATAGAGAGATGTACAATAAATTTGACATAACACACACACACACACACACACACACACACACACTAGTTCTAAGTGTTAGTTTTAACTAGTGATAAATTCTATGAAGAAAAATCAAGTAAATTAAGGAAGAAATATTTCCTGACAAGTGGATTTTAAATTTAGGGATCAAGGAAAACCCCTGTTAAGGAGATGACTTTGAGCAGAAACCTGAAAGAAAGGAGGGAGTGAATTACAAAGAATCTGGAGGAAGCGCTTAGATAGAGTGACCTTCAAAAACAAACTTCAGGAGATGAGAATAAGCTTAGTGTGTTAGCGGAACTGGAGGAAGTACAGCGTGCTTAGAATAGAATGAGTGAGTGATAGAATGGTAAAAGGTGAAGATTGATCTAAATTTTATTTTATTTTTTTTATTTATTTATTTTTTTTACAAATCTTTTTTTTTTCTTTTTAGATTTTTTTTTATTGGGGAATTGGGGGGATGGGAACAGTGCTGGGGAATTGGGGGAAGGGAAACAGACAAGTTGCTGTTGTTTTGTTCTTAATCTAGTTGTGGAGGACGTTGCTTCACTGGCCCAAGTTGGCACCATCATTGCGCTCTTCTCTGGCGAGGCAGATCAGTCGCCGGCTTCTGGACGGCCGCTCACTGCGGCTGCTGGCCGCTCACGCTGGCTGCTGGCTACATACGGTAGCCCATGGCAACCCACTGCCACAGGAACTGCAGCCTACGCCGTCACCGGCGACTCATAGCAGCCCAGCTCCAGGTTGAGCTGTTGTTCAGCATCTTAGCTGTAGAGGGCAGTGTCACTGGCCCTCATATGTGGGATCCGAACCGGGGCCCTCTGGCATCCCAAGCCAGTTCTTAACCATCGCGCCACTCGGCCGGCCCTAAATTTTATTTTAAAAAAATACTCTGGCTGCTATGTGGTTTAAAGAGAACAAGATTAAAAGAGAAAGCAAGGAATCCAGCAAAGGATAGTCCAGGGAAGAGATAATGATAGCTATGGTAAGAAATATTTGGATATAAGGTATATTTTTCAGATAGATCCAACAGAAAATGCTGACCAAGTAAATGTGGGGTACAAGGGAAAGAGAAAGTCAAAGACAATTCCCAGGTTTTTGGACTGAGTGACTAGATGAATTATCTTGCCATACACACTGTAATGGAAATGACTAGAGGAAGACTGAGTTTGAGAAGGAAACCTCTCTCTTTAAATGTCCAGGAAAATATCAAATTTAGCACTTTAATTTTATTTGCCTCATATATTTATTTAAATGTATTAATTTATATCAAAGCATTAGAGTTTGCATCAATTCTCTCAAGATGCTTTGATTATCACTCTAGTTATCTCCTTCCCCCAAAATATAGTGTTTCAGATACTCTTAGATAGCAGATCTCACTGTGAAAAGCTGAGTCATTCTCCTTTCTATAAAATCATATTTTTTATTTTTGAAGCCTAGGAAAACAATTTTACAAATCAGAATGTACTTGGAGAGTTTTCCCTCTGTAGTAATAAATAGAATTTTTTCAGATTTTCTTTTTATTCAAGTTCTGGATTTCATTCTGCTTAACATAAATACAAAAGTTGAAACTCATTGGAATTTTGTTTCTGAATTAGGCCCTTGAATCTAATTATCTTGACGTCGATGCATATATGTCCTCCTGCTCTCTTAGCAAACAAAGGCTTTGTGAGCAGCATTTGTTTTTAATTCATTCATTACTTCATCCTAACATTTGGCAAGTTACTACTGAGTGTTTATACGTACCTTAAAATTGTTAAAGCTGCTGCAGCCTGAATAAATAAATAAATAAATAAATAAATAAATAAATAAATGAGAGACAAGAGAGAACCAGTCTTGAGGAATAGAATGGAGCATAATTCCAGCACCTCCCAGACTACTTTAAACCATACTTTTACTTTTACCTGAATTATAAGTTTTCCTGCAAGCTTTCATTTGAATAAAGGGTTCCAATGCTGAAACCAGGTTTTATTTTGCTTTATTTTGACAAAATGCATACTTCATATGAATTCATAGCCTGTATATAATTCATATAAGACACACTGATTATGAAACTCACATGAAGTTAACCATATATTATAAAATTCATGGAAGTTATAGATTTTTTTTCTGTTTATAATCCACTGAAAATGGGTTTTCGGGGAAAAAGTCTGTCCACTTGCACTGCAAAAAGCTCACCATAATAAATGGCAGAGTTTAACAATTCTTTATACACCCAGTACTAACCATGTTTTAGGCAACTTTCCTTGCTGAAACAGAACTCATTGTATAACGCCCCTGACAATGTGCTATGGGAACAAGTAGGTAGTGCAATTAATGCTTCAGCAAGTGTGGCGTAGGTGTAGGGAAGTCTTCACAGGGAAGATATTTCGTTTATTTATTGTATAAGGGGTCAGTTTGAAGATTACCAACAGGATTTTTCAAGACCGTTACTGCTTTTCATACTACAATCGGATAACATTTTATACAAAGTGAATTCCTCCTATGATTTTGTTTAAAAAAAAGAAAAAAGAAAATCAATATTAGGTAATTCAGATCAACCCTCGTGTTTAGGAAAACTGGAAATATAAAATACTTTTTCCATTTTTTAAAAACTAATATATAATTGGCATATAACATTGTGTAAGTTTAAGGTGTACAGCCTGTTGATTCAAAACATCTTATATGACAATGTATCTATTGCACCATAGTATTAGCTGCCACATCTATCACGTCACATAAATATCACTTCTTTTTTGTGGTGAAAACATTTCATATTTAGTCCCTTAGCAGCTTTGAAGTATGTAGTGTAGTATTGTTGATTATAACCACTATGCTGTGCATTAGATCTTCAGAGCTTATTCATCTTCTGTTTTTTACAAGGGAGCCATCTAAATAAAAAACACAGAGGTTAGAAGTAAAATAATAAAGATCCATTTTGCAAAAACTAACTAACAGAAGGCTTGTGTATGTTGACTTTATTGTCTAACCACTATGCTGTACACCCGAAACTCATATAAAACAATATTGAATGTCAACTGTAATTGAAAAAAAATAAATAACTTATGTTTTTAAAAATACAGTATTTATGGCTGGCCGAGTGGTGCATTGGTTAAGAGTTGGCTTGGGACACCAGCTCTGAACAGCAGGGCCGTGGTTCAGAAACCACATTAGGGCCAGTGATGCTGCGCCCTCTACAGCTAAGATGGTGAACAACAGGTCAACTTGGAGCTGGGCTGCGTGAGTCGCCGGCATTAGTGTAGGCTGCAGTGGAGCTGCAGTGGGCTGCCATATGCTACTGTGAGTGACTGGCAGCCAGTGTGAGCCGCCACGAGCCTCTGTGAGCAGCCGTCCAATGACCAGTGATCTACTTTCTCACCCGGGAAGAGCGCAATGATCACAATACCAACATGGGCCAGTGAAACGACGTCCTCCACAACTAGACTGAAGAACAAAAGGACAGCAACTTGTCTGTTCCCCTTCCCTGATTCCCCAATAAAATCTTAAAAAAACAAAAAAACAAAAAAAACCCCACAGTATTTAACAATAAAAAAATGAACATTTGTTAAGTGGTGCACAGGGTGCCGATTGGTGAGCCACAGTTCAAAAACAGACTATAGAAGACATTGAAGTAAAAAAACGTTATTCTTTAAACTTCCTCCAGGTCCTGAAGGAAATACATGGCACACATCAAGGGGCCACGTGGGGTCCAGACAGTGTGCATATAGAGAGAAAGGCAGGACCTGGGGCACATGGTTTTATTAAGGTCTGTGGGTGGAGTGCTTTGAGATGGATTTGTCAATTCAATCCAAAAGAGAACTTTTGGTAAGTCCCACAAGGGTATTATATAAGGAGTGCATAAGAAATACAAGCACTGGGAGGCAGAGGAAATGGTTGAACACAAGTACTGCTGGAGAAGTCATATCTGGAACTTAACATTTGCTTGTGACTCTATGGGCTGCTATCTAGAGCATGCACTTGCATGAGGGAGCTAGTGTCAGTTTAAGGTCACTGCAGGGTGCTTGGCCAAACAAAATGGATGCCAGGAAGGAATACCATGGAGTAGTTTAGCAAAACTCTCAACAATGTAGCTATGCTATATCAGAAAAATACATTTTAAGACAAGAGGGTTCAATCCTCTAGGAAGTTATCACCATTCTAAACCTGTGTGCATGTAACAACATAGCTTCAAAATATGTGAAGCAAATAGTCAGCAGAAATGAAAATAGAGTTGAAGAAGTACACAGTGTGAGTGGGGAAACATTGACAGTTCTTAATAAGTGATAGAACAAGTAGACCAAAAGTCAGAAAAAATGTAACAAATCGTAAAGATATGTTAAAACCTCAAACAAATTGACATATAAAACAATGCATTCAGCTATTGAAAAATGCACATTATTTTCAAGTGCACACACTGAGTATTTTCCAAAATTAAACATAGGTTTTGTTATAAAGCATGCTTCAAAAATTTAAGACTTAAAATCATTCAATGTAAACTTTGATCACACTAGAAATAAACTAGGACTTACTAAAAGAAATAAATAGAAAATCCTCAAGCACTTAAAAATTAAGTAATAAATGTATAAATAGATCAAAGAATAGTAATGATCTTATAGACATTGAAGACATTATAATGATATTATGAATACAATAGGCAAATTTGAAAAACAATGGACAGCTTCCTTAAAAAACAAAACTATCAAATTGAAAAGAAGAAATAGAAAATCTAATTCCATATCTATTTTTTAAAAAAAATTTAATAAGCAACATTTTTTATTGGTGTGCAGGGGCCTCCAAATGAAATTCTGATTGAAAAATTGTTTCACTGAAAGATTCTTTGGCTAAAGCTAATAAGTAACAGGACAAACTTAGGCAATGACAAACTAGATGCATTTCCCAAGTAAATTCTCCCTCTCTGTCCTCCAGTTGCCTCCCTATATCCAGTTCTCCCTCTTCCCCCTTAGACTTCTGATCTCCCACCTTCCACACTCTCATTAACTCCTCTCTTCTTTCCCTTGTCCAGACCCCCTACCTTTTCCCATTGACTTTCCTCAGATTCCCAAATGCTAGTTGCTTCTAAAAATTCATCCCTCACAAGAGTCAGGTAGACCTTGAACCTGAACTGAATTAACAGTTATTATTCAAAAATTCCCTATCCTGGAAAAGGTCAGTTACTATTCATAGAATTTAGACTTCTTTTGGGTGCATATGTCCCAGGGCTACCTGAACTATATTAACTTGTACACGTGTTGATCAAAACCTCAGATGCTAAATCTGGGATGGCAAAAACTGATTGAACTCACACAGAAAAGGATCTACAGAGTCCCACTTTTTAGAATAAAAAAATGCTCCAAAATTAGGGCAAAGTCCACTAAAAGCCACACCAAAAACATTTCCAATAAAATTTGATCAAACTGTAATTCAATCATGCACACAGAAAAGATGAAACTATAAAAGATTATGGCTATACAGTCAACTCCCTCAGGGACACATCAGTTATCCCAATATTATATGGTAACTGGAAGACCCATGTATTTAGGGGTCTCACCTCTGATA
>NW_017731673.1:1146031-1146877 GCF_001890085.2 Hipposideros armiger
TATTATATCAGTTTCAGGTATACATCATAGTTATTCAACTTTATACACCTAAATAATTGATCACCATGGTAAGTCCAGCAACCATCTGACACTGTACCATGCAATCACGATATTATTGACTATATTCCCCATGCTGTACATTACATCCCATGACTTGTTTTATACCTGGAAATTTGAACCTCTTAACCCCTTTAACTCCCCCCTCTTTTTTAATTTTTCAATTAAAATTGACATTCAATATTATTTTATATTAGTTTCAGGTGTACAGCATAGGGGTTAGACATTTATATAATTTATGTAGTGACCCCCCAATTAGTCTATTATACCCGTGGCACTGTAAATAGCTGTTGCAACATTGTCCCCTATATTCTCTTTGCTGTACTTTACATCCCTGTGACTATTTGTAACTACCAATTTGTGTTTCTGAATTCCTTTACCTTTTTCACTGAGCTCCCCAACCCAACTCCCCTGTGGCAAACATTAGTTTGTTCTCTGTATCTATGAGCTTGTTTCTCTTTTGTTTATTCGTTTATTTTGTTCTTTAGATTCCACATATAAGTGAGATCATATGGTATTTGTCTTTCTCTGTCTGACTTATTTATCTTAGCGTAATATGCTCCAGGTCCATCTGTGTTGTCACAATGGTAAGATTTCATTCTTTTTTATAGCCAAGTAATATTCCTTTGTATATATATGTACCACTATTTTGACCCATCATCTATTTTTTGTTTCTTTGTTTGTTTGTTTTTAAAGATTTTTATTGGGGAATTGGGCGGATGGGAACAGCGCTGGGGAATTGGGGGAAGGGGTACAGACAAGTTGCTGTCATTTTGTTCTTCAGTCTAG
>NW_017731673.1:1147483-1148645 GCF_001890085.2 Hipposideros armiger
GACTCATGGCAGCCCAGCTCCAGGTTGAGCTGTTGTTCAGCATCTTAGCTGTAGAGGGCAGTGTCACTGGCCCTCCTATGTGGGATCTGAACCGGGGCCTTCTGGCATCCCAAGCCAATTCTTAACCATCGCGCCACTCGGCCAGCCCTGACCCATCATCTATTGATGTGCACTTGTGTTGCTTCTATATCGTGGCTATTGTAAATAGTGCTGCAGTGAACATAGAGATGCATATATCTTTTATAATTACTGTTTTGGATTTCTTCGGATAAATATCCAGAAGTGGAATTGCTAGGTTATAAGGTAGTTCTACTTTTAATTTTTTGAGTAATATCCAAACCATTTTCGATAGTGGCCACACCAAATTGCAATCCTACCAAGAGTGCACTAGGGTTGCCTTTTCTCCGCATCCTCACCTCACTTCTTTGTTGATTCATTGATGATAGACATCCTGACAGGTATGAAGTGATATATCATCATAGTTTTAATTCGCATTTCTCTAATGATTAGTGATGTTGAGCATCTTTTCATAGGTCTATTAGCCATATGTATGTTCTCTTTGGAAAAATGTCTATTCAAGGCCTGCGCCCATTTTTTAATTGGGTTGGTTTTTTTGGTGTTGAGATGTATGAGTTTTTTATAAATTTTGGATATAAACCCCTTATCGGATATAACATTGGTCAATATCTTCTCTCAATCAGTAAGCTGTCTTTTTGACGGCAGTTTCCTTTGTTGTGCAAAAACTTTTTAAGTTTATGTAGTCCCACTTGATTATTTTTTCTTTTGTTTCCCTTGCCAGAGGAGATATATCTTCACTAAGGGCAATGTCAGAGAGTTTACTGTCTGTGTTTTCTTCTAGGAGTTCTATGGTTTGGGTTTTATATTGAAGCTTTAATCCATTTTGAATTGATTCTTGGATATAATGCAAGAGGTTGTCTGGTTTCATTGCTTTGCATGTGTCTGTCCAGTTTTCCCAGAATCATTTATTAAAGTGACTGTCTTTACCTGACTGTATGTTCTTGCCTCCTTTGTCACAGATTAAATGACCATATAGGCATGAACTTATTTATGGGCTCTCTATTCTATTCCATTGATCTATGTGTCTGTTTTCATGCCAATACCATGCTGTTTTGATTACTACATCCTTGTAGTATATATATAT
>NW_017731673.1:1149557-1153862 GCF_001890085.2 Hipposideros armiger
TTCGAGTGTGTTCTTCATTTCAGCTATTGTATTCTTTAGTTCTAACTGGTTGTTTTTTATTATTTCTGTATCCTTCTTTATGTCCTCCCTAAGTTCCTTAAACATTCTTATCATCAGTGTTCTAAACTCTGTCTTTGAAAAGTTGGATACCTCTGTTTCATTTAGTTCCATTTCTTGAGGTTACTTCTGATCTTTTACTTGGGACATGTTTCTTTGTTTCTTCATTCTGGCTGTCGCTCTGTGAGTCCTTTGATGTATTATATAGATCACCTAGAAAGGAAAAAAAAAAGAAGAAAAGAAAGAAAGAAGAAAAAAAAAGCAAAAGAAAAAAAGTGGGGGCTCTCCGCCCGCTTTAATCTGCAGACCACTTGCTCAAAACAGAGAGACTCTGGGCGAATCAGCACCAGCTGTTGGGGGTAAGGGCTCAGTGCGTCATGTACCGACCTCCCTCTAGGCTTGAAGTGAGCTTCCCACAATTAGCTGCTGTGTTCTCTGGAACTGTGCTCACCATAAAAAATCCTCACAGGTTGTTGCGGGCTCTCTGCTGTTGCAAAAAACCCTCTGTGCCCTGCGGAAGTAGGGGACAGGCACCAGGAACTCAGGGTGCCCCTGGCAACACAGATCTAGTTGGGTGGGGCAGGCCCCCAAGGCACCACAGGGTGTGGTCAGTGGCCCCCACCAGGTCAGAGCAGCATGCATTCCTGCATCGGCAACCAGTTTGCACAAACTCGCCAGGAAAGCTCCGGCCGAATTACGCAGGCGCACCACAGCTCACGGCCCTATTCTCCCAGAAAAACTCCCAGTCTCAGCCTGTCTGAATCAGCTGCTCGCAGATCCGGCCGAGCAGCCCGACAGCCAATCGCCACCCAGGCAACTCTGCTCGCGCAGTGCGGAAATTGGGGACCTAAGGCTAGTCGCGAACTCCCGGGTCTCAATAAGCAGTCTGTTGGAGTCTGAGCACACCTGCCAGGCGTTTCCCTGGCTACGCAGCACAAACAGTGTGGAGGGTGGGGATCCAAGGCCGCATGCGCGCGCACGCACACACGCACGCACTCCTGCGCCAATTCCAGCAGACCAGTGGGGTCCCAGACCTGAACCTCTGTGGGAGGGCCCAGCCCTGAAAAACTGGCGGCCTCCTGTGCACTCCTCGTGAGCAAGCTCCACACCAGGGAACAATGGTCCCAAAAACCTCCATCTCCCGCGCCAAAGGCACTCAGTTCAGTCCTTCCCGGAGGCTNGGCAGCCCACGGCAACCCACCGCCACAGGGACTGCAGCCCACGCCGTCGCCAGCGACTCACGGCAGCCCAGCTCCAGGTCGAGCTGCCGCCCAGCATCTTAGCTGTGGAGGGCAGTGTCACTGCCCTCACATGTGGGATCCGAACCGGGGCCCCCTGGCATCCCAAGCCAGCTCTCAACCATCGCGCCACTCGGCCGGCCCCTTGTAGTATATTTTGATATCATGCACTGTGATACCTACAATTTTGTTCTTTCTCAAGATATTTGGCATCATTTGTATTTCTATGTAAATTTTATTTGTTCTAGTCATGTTGACAATGCCATTGGTATTTTGAGAGGTATTGCATTGAATCTATAGTTTGCTTTGTGTAGTATGGACATTTTAATGATATTAATTCTTCCTTTCCATGAGCACAGTATATATGCTTCCATTTACTTGTATCTTCTTAAGTGTCTTTCTTCAGTATTTTATAGTTTTCCTAGTACAGGTGTTTTATCTCCTTCATTAAATTATTCTAGGTATTTTATTTTTTTTATGTAATTTTAAATGGTATTGTTTTCTTACTTTCTGTTTCTGACAGTTCATCATTTGTGTATAAAAATGCAACCAATTTCAGAATCTTAAGTTTGTGTCCCGCTGCTTCACTGAATTTATGTTCATCAGAAATATTGACCTATAATTTTCTATTCTTGTAATGTCTTTGTCCGGTTTTGCAATCAGGGTAATAGTGGCCTCATAGAATGAGCTTGGGAGCTTTCCAGACTTTTGAATTTTTTTGAATAGTTTGAGAAGGATTGGTGTTAATTCTTCTTTAAATGTTTGCTAAAATTTATTTGTGAAGCCATCTGGTACAGAACTTTTGTTTGTTGAAAGTCTTTTGATTACTGATTCAATTTCATTAGTAGTAATCAGTTGGTCCAGATTTCCTGTTTCTTCTTGGTTCAGTCTTGGAAGATTGTATGTTTCTAGGAATTTATCCATTTTTTCCAGATTGTCCAATTTGTTGACATATAATTTTTAATAATATTTTTAACAATCCTTGTATTTCTGTGGTGTCAGTTGTAACTTCTCTTTCACTTCTGATTTTATTTATTGGAGCCTCTCTTTTTTTCTTGAGGAATATGGCTAAAGTTTAATCAATATTATTTATTTTTGCTAAGAACCAGATCTTGGTTTCATTTATCTTTTTTATTTGTTTATTTATTTTTAGACTTTATTTTGTTTATTTCTCTCTAGTCTTTATTATTTCCATCCTTCTACTCACTTTGGTCTGTTTGCTCTTCTGTCTCTAGTCACTTTAAGTGTAAGGTTAGATTGTTTATTTGAGATTTTTCTTGTTTCTTGAGCTAGGCCTGTATTGCAAGAAATTTCCAACTTAAAATTGAAGGTTACTGTCTCCTTGTTGATTTTCTGTCTGGAAGATCTGTCCATTGGTGTCAATGGGGTGTTAAAGTCCCTTACTATGATTGTATTAGTGTCAATCTCTCCCTTTATTTTGGTCAATTATTGCTTTGTACATTTAGGTGCACGTGTGTTGGGTACAGAAATGTTTAAAAGGGTTATATTTTCTTGTTGGATTGATCCTTTATCGTTATGTAATGTCCCTCTTTACCTCTTATTATAGCCTTTGTTTTAAAGTCTATTTTGTCTGATATAAGTATTGCTACTCCAGCTTGTTTTTTGTTTCCATTCACATGAAATATCTTTTCCATCACTTTACTTTCACCTTATGTGTCTTTCAATCTGAAGTGGGTTTCCTGTAGACACCATATGTATGGTTCTTGTCTTCTTATCTATTCAGCTACCCGATGTCTTTTGATTGGAGCATTTAATCCATTTAATTTTAATGTGATTATAGATAGATACATAGTTATAGCGGTTTTATTATTCATATTTATGTTCTTTTTTTTCCTTCTTCTAAAATCTTTTTAACATTTCTTGTAATTCTGTTTTGATGGTGATGAAGTTCTTTAGCTTTTTCTTGTCTGAAAAGCTCTTTATCTCTCCTGTAATTTTGAATGATAGCATTGGGTGCTTCTTTCAATGAAATAACACTCTGTCAATTGGAAAAAAACAGAAACTTGACTTTTACTTAACCCCATATATAAATATCAATTCCTAATATATTGGTGATCTAAATGGAAAAGGTATAGCAATAATGTGAATATATGAAATACTAGAACATCTTCATGAACTAGGGTTGTGAAAGACATTTAAAAGACACAAAAAGCACTAATTATATAGGGGAGAAATGATAAATTTGTTACAATAAATTAAGAATTTCTGTTCATCAATATTACTATTAAGAAAATGGAAAGACAAGCATAGACTGGAAAAAAATAGCTGCAATTCATATATTTGACAAAGATCCCATGTCCACAATATATAAAAAACTGAATTAATAACAATAAGATTGATACTTGGTCATAAAAAACAAAACAAAATACTGAATGGACATGACAAAAGAAGATATATAACCAACAGACATGAAACACTATTCAATTGCATTAGCTTTTAGAGAATTGCAAAATAGAATCTCACACTGTAATTTCTGGGATGTAAAAAATGACAATACCAAGTGTTGGTGTTAATATGCACCAATTAAAATTATTATACATGCTATTGGGAGTATAAATTTGTACACTCAGTTTGGAAAGCTGTTTGGCAGTATCTACTAAAGCTGAATATATGCATGTCTTATGACCTTGCAATTCTACGAGTACTTCTAGGTATATATCCAACAAAAATGCATACTTACTTTCACAAAAATACATTTATAGGACTGTTCATAGTAGCACTATTCTTTTTTTAAGATTCTTTTTTTGTGAACATTATTTTTTATTTTGAAATACACATTTTTTAGAATTAGTTTCAGCTGTACAACACAGTGCAATAGTTATACTTTTTACCCCTCGAAGTGACAATTCCCCTCCCCCAATCTGCTGCCCCACTTCCCCCCCAATAGCATACATATCTATTACAAATCCCTTGACTCCACTCCCACACTATACTCCACGTCCTGTGAATATATATATATATATATATATATATATATATATATATATAT
>NW_017731673.1:1160392-1163930 GCF_001890085.2 Hipposideros armiger
CATGATTATTTTCAGTGTTCAATTTCCATAGCTTTGGTTTATTTTTCTGATTACTTAAATATACATTTTAAGTAAATGTTGATTATAATTAACTTTGTTGGCATTTCTGAAGGTTCACATTTTTTATAATATCTTTCCCAAAATGTCTTCTTTATCATATCTTGTGCATCAGCATTGCCTGATATTTTAATGTCATATGTTAAATTATAGTGCATTATTCTGATATGAGACCAATATTTTGAATAGGGAACTATATATAATTACAATCTAAATACATGTGCATATATGTGTGCACACTGAATGAATGACTTATTCAAATTGTATTATTATGCAGAATATTGATAGTCTGTGGTTCTTAATTTCTGGTCATTTGGCAGATAGGAAAATATTCAGTTACTGTTTTCAAGGCACGATGCAATAACATTCCTTTGAAGCCAGAATAAGCTATCATTTTGATGAATAGATATTGGTGCAATTTGAACAACTGAAATTTGGACAGGTAATAAGATGAAATCAGGCTTTCCTTTCTGCATATTATTAGCCAAGGGAATATCTAATGTAAAATGTATTGGTTTGGGTTCAGATGGAATTTAGTATATGTAATCATTACACTGATTTTACATATTTCAAACCCATTTATCTTGCAAGTTTTCTCTCCTTAAGATCTTTGCATGTACTACAGGGAAAAGAAAGCCCACTGACAAAATTCTACAAAATGTACAGTTAGAAGAATTAATGAAATTTCTTATTCTACTGTACATGCTGGAGGCCCAGAATTCAGGTGCTAGCATAGCTCAAGGAAGTGGTCTACTCCTATCTAGCTGCTGCTCGTCTGAAGTAATAAGTGTAGTGCTAAAGCACTCAAAGGAACGATACCAAATTGGTTAGTCTCACATGACTTTATTTAAAAAGCTGGGAAAATATTTTTGATGGATTTTTAAATAGAAAAATACTTGGGTTAATCTAAATAGAAAAGTAAAAAGAGAACCTAGTAGAGAAGTAGAAATAAACCCTAAGTGGAAATGAGCCCAGCACAAAACCTTAGATGTAATAAGGGCCCAATAAAAATAAATAATAGAATTCATAATGGAATTGTTCCAAATATCTTTCTGAAAGAAACTTTAATATAAATAGCAAATAATTAAGCAACATTAAGCTTGTGTATCATCAGGGTTTGTTTTCCATGGTATGGAATTGGGGTTTCCAACATCTGTTACAAAACACGTTCATATTTTGCTGCTATAAAAACTATTTTAGGGGTGACCAGTTAGCTCAGTTGGTTAGAGCATCGTGCTGATAACACTAAGGTTGCCAGTTCAATCCTTGCATGGTCCACTGTGAGCTGTGTCCCCCTTAAAAGAGTCAACTATGCCATTGTAGCATGAAAGCAATTTGTAACCAATGACCATGGCTGTTCCCCAATAAAATTTTTAAAAAACACACACAAAAGAACTATTTTAACCCTTTGCATATATAAAGTCTACTGTGAAGTACTTGGAACACACTTCCCTCTCATTATATGAACTATACTTATTTAATACAGAATATTAAACAATTGTCTATATCATTTTCACTGTTCTGGTAACTTATGTCTAAAACATACTGTAAATAAAAATCATGGTGATTTTGTGTAATGTTTCAGAATTTGGAAGCCTTAATGTGAGCAAGAGTTTTTAACTGTGTACCAGACCTTGCTATTGTTAGCACCCCAGAACAAAATCAAACCAAGAGACAAACAACACACTCACAAGACTCAAAAAAGCAGAACTCAAAATAATACACAATTAAGCTGTATTGATAACTCCTAAACTCAATAATACACAATGATGAAGAGATAAAGAAGTTAAGCCAAGGAGAGGTAAAGGTTACAATCTGTTAAACTCCAGTCAAAGAAGGGTGCCTATTAACAAAAAAGAAAGTAATGGATGGAGTTTTCCTACATTATATGACTTCTTCAGGAATGTGGAGCCCTCATTTTGTAGTCAAAGGAGAATAAGTATTTCTTTCATCAGGTATCAGTATGTGAACTTGGTATACCTCATACAGTGTCCCATAGGGATGAATTTTAAGCCCTCAGTTTCCTGGAGTCAGTTGGATTATAGTCCTTATTTCTTTCACTTGAGTGTTAGGCATTCAGGGCCTGGGCTATTGTAGTGATTCTTCATTTATATTCCTTGTGATGTGATCATCACAATATGTTTAGTAACCACCTGTCACTGTACAAAATTATTATGATATTATTGACTATATTTTCTATGACATATTTAATTTATAACTGGAATTTTGTACCTCTTATTCTCCTTTACCTTTTTCATCCATCCCCTTGCTCTCTTCCCCTCTGGCAACCATCAGTTTGTTCTCTCTATCTATGAATCAGATTCTGTTTTGTTTTATTTGTTCATGGATTTTGGAGGGACATAATTCAACCCATAGCACTTACCCAAATGTATACATCTCTATCGTTCTAACATACTCCCTGGGGAAATTAGGATGCCTAAAGATTTGCCCAAATCAAGCTTTCAGGAGCCAGAGCTGGGTATGTCAAATAGGGGTTTTTCTATTGCTATGTAACAGATTACTACAAATTTAGCAGTTTAAAATAACACCTACTTACTATCATGAAGTCTAGGCAATAAGAGACTGGGTCCTCTGTTCAGGGTCTCATAAGGCTGCAATCAAGGTGTCAGCCATGCTGCACTTCTTTATGAAGTTTGGAGTTCTCTTCCATGTTTACTTGATTGTTAGCAAAATTAAATTACTTGCAGCTGTAGGACTGAAATCTGTAGTTTCTTCTGGCTGTCATCATATAGGTGCGCTGTCAGTTTCTAGGTACTACCTGACATTTCTTACCATGTGGCTCTCTCTAGAACATGATAGTCTGCTTCTTCTAGGACAAAAGGAGAGCTTAAAATTTCTCACTTCTTCTTTTTCTGACCTTTAGATTTTCTTTTAAAAGGGTTTACCTGACTAGATCAAACCCACCCACATTCAAGGGGAAGGGATTATATAAGGTGTGCACACCAAGGAGTGGTTATCATGAGGCCATCTTAAAATTCTGCCTACCACAGAGGAATTATTCATGGGACTTCAGAAGACAGCTGAGAAATATTAAGAACTAAGTAAAAGGGAATAGGTAAATTCAAGTACCAGATTCAAAAAGAAGTATGGCAAGAGAGAACAAAGTACATCATTGCAGAGGTTGAAATCTGAAGTCTTCCAGAAGCACAGGACAGTAGGAAGACAGTAGGATTAGAACCAAATTCCTAGAGATCAAAATCATTGAAGGGGAAAAGCTGTTAACTGTATTAGACTGATCCAGAAAGCATCTAGTCACTTATTATCTGCACCACACTTATTTGCCCTGAAGTTTGCAAAGGAAAAGGTTACCGTATTTCCCCATGTATAAGATGCACCCTTTTTTTAAAAATTTGGGGTCTAAAAATTGGGTGCAACTTATACAGTGGTTGTAGATTTTTTTTTACTTGCATTTCCTGCTTTTTTTGTGCTAGTTTTTGCAATCATTGTTGTAGATTTTTTT
>NW_017731673.1:1166000-1171371 GCF_001890085.2 Hipposideros armiger
TAATTTGGTGAACAGAATTAGGAGTTCCCACATATATTAAAATGTTAGAACGATTAAGGAGTAAAATTGTTTTAGGAATCTACTTTTCCATATTTATGAGTAAGAGTATAACCACACTATTGTGTACACTGTGAAACTATACTTTTTTGAAAATTACCTGAAGTATTAGAATGTGAAGAATAAAAACATACGAAGTCTGAAAATTAAGTTCATGAACTTGCCATCGTGTGCTTACATTGGCAGCACTGTATAAACAGCTCAATAAGGTTTCATAACCTTGGTAAATCAGTGTTTCACAGATGTTTGTGTGAACATGTAGCGGCATCTTACTGAGTGGCATTCATTATTGTTGTTGTGTGTTTTTGTGTGCTGTCATGAGAATGTGTGAGCTTGAATTAGAGCAATGAACGAACATTAAATTTCTTGTTAAACTTGGCAAGAGTGGAAATGAAATCAGAGACATGTTAGTTCCAGTTTATGGGAATAATGCCATGAAGAAAATGGCAGTGTACAAATGGATTAAACGTTTTTCTGAGGGGAGAGGATGCGTCACTAATGAAGATAGGTCAGGGCGGTCAATAATGAGCAGAACTGATGAAAACATTGCAAAAATTTGTCAAATTGTGTGTGAAAATCATCAGCTGACTATGAGAAGCAAAGCAGACCAAGTAAACATCAATAGAAAAACAGTTAAGAAACTCTTAACTGAAAATCTTGGCATGAGACAAGTGTGTGCAAAAATGGTCTTGAAGGACCTCACCAATGAACAAAAGCAAAGAATAGTCAAAGTTTGCCAAGACTTTTTGGACAGGCAAGACAATGTTTTGGGCCATGTTATCACTGGTGGTGAAACATGGGTGTATGACCCTGAAACAAAGCATCAAAGTGCACAATAGAAGTCAGCCAATTCTCCATGCCCAAAAGAGTTCTGTCAGTCCAAATCAACAGTCAAAACGATGTTACTAAAGTTTTTTGACATCAGAGGGATTATTCATTATGAATTTGTGCTAACTAGACAAATAGCTAACCAAGTTGACTATTTGGAAGTGCTGAAAAGGCTGTATGAAAAAGTTAGATGGAAATGACCTGAACTTTTCACCAACAATTCATGGTTCATGCATCACGACAATGCACCAACTCACATGGCACTGTCTGTGAGGGTGTTTTCAGCCAGTGAGTAAATAACTGTATTGGAACACCCACCCTACTCACTTGATCTGGCCCCCGATGACTTCCTTCTGTGCTCAGAGATAAAGGAAATATTGAAAGAAAGACATTTTGATGACATTCAGGACATCAAGGGTAATACAATGACAGCTCTGATGGCCATTCCAGAAAAAGAGTTTCAAAGTTGCTCTGAAGGGTGAANCAGTGCGGAAATTGGGGACCTAAGGCTAGTCGCGAACTCCCGGGTCTCAATAAGCAGTCTGTTGGAGTCTGAGCACACCTGCCAGGCGTTTCCCTGGCTACGCAGCACAAACAGTGTGGAGGGTGGGGATCCAAGGCCGCATGCGCGCGCACGCACACACGCACGCACTCCTGCGCCAATTCCAGCAGACCAGTGGGGTCCCAGACCTGAACCTCTGTGGGAGGGCCCAGCCCTGAAAAACTGGCGGCCTCCTGTGCACTCCTCGTGAGCAAGCTCCACACCAGGGAACAATGGTCCCAAAAACCTCCATCTCCCGCGCCAAAGGCACTCAGTTCAGTCCTTCCCGGAGGCTCCTGGGCCCCACTCACAAAGCTACTCCCTCCACCAGGAACCAGGTGAGTGCTCACTGGCAAGCGAGTTGGTTTGCCGGCTCCACTGGTTCTCTAGCCACTCTCAGCCTCACCAAGTTGAGCAGAGAGTCCTCACTAATTTCTCCTTCCAGCTATTGTAGAACTCCTCTTCCCGGCAACGTAACTCTGGGGTGGTGAGCACGGTGTGGGGTTGGAGGGTCTCTCCCCCAACCGTAGAAGCCTCCCCACCGCTGAGGTGTCCCTCACGGGGTTCGCCCTCTCTCATCTCCACCCCTCCTACCGGACTTGACGTGGCCTCCTCTCCAAGTCCTTCGTTTAGACTAGTGTCCAGGGAATTTCCAAGGTTGAATATCTTATAAATTATTTGTAATTTTGATGTGATCCTGGGAGGCAGTTGGCACAGCGTCTGTCTATTCCACCATCTTACCGGAAGTCCCCATAGTAGCACTATTCTAATAGCCTAAAACTAGATACAACCCAGGTTTTAATTAACAGTAGAATAGGAAAAATAAATTGTGGTTTCTCAATCAAGTGGAATTCTATACATGAATGAAAATAGACTACAGCTACACACAATTACTCTGATAAATCTCGTCAACTTAATGTTGAGTAAAAGAGACTCTCTCTGTGTGTGTATGTGTATTTATACCAAGTTCAAAAGTAGACAAAATTAATATGTGTAGAGAGAAATCAGTATAGTGCTTACCCTTGCAGGGCAGCAGACAAGGAAGGTTAGTAATTGTAATGGAGCTTGAGACAAGGTACTCATGCTGCTAATGTTCCATTTTTAGTCTAACTACTGGTTAACAAGAGGATTTATTCTTTTTGAAAATTCAATGAGCTATACAGATATGGTTTGTTCATTTTCTAAATATATATTATACTTCAATTAAAAATTAACAGCAAAGGGAGCAGAAATAAAATAAAAGCCCCAAAACATATATCACTAAAATATTATTGGCATTTTCCTTATGTCATCTATAATAGATGTTAAACGAAAAAAAGAGCATGATTATTTTCAGTGTTCAATTTCCATAGCTTTGGTTTATTTTTCTGATTACTTAAATATACATTTTAAGTAAATGTTGATTATAATTAACTTTGTTGGCATTTCTGAAGGTTCACATTTTTTATAATATCTTTCCCAAAATGTCTTCTTTATCATATCTTGTGCATCAGCATTGCCTGATATTTTAATGTCATATGTTAAATTATAGTGCATTATTCTGATATGAGACCAATATTTTGAATAGGGAACTATATATAATTACAATCTAAATACATGTGCATATATGTGTGCACACTGAATGAATGACTTATTCAAATTGTATTATTATGCAGAATATTGATAGTCTGTGGTTCTTAATTTCTGGTCATTTGGCAGATAGGAAAATATTCAGTTACTGTTTTCAAGGCACGATGCAATAACATTCCTTTGAAGCCAGAATAAGCTATCATTTTGATGAATAGATATTGGTGCAATTTGAACAACTGAAATTTGGACAGGTAATAAGATGAAATCAGGCTTTCCTTTCTGCATATTATTAGCCAAGGGAATATCTAATGTAAAATGTATTGGTTTGGGTTCAGATGGAATTTAGTATATGTAATCATTACACTGATTTTACATATTTCAAACCCATTTATCTTGCAAGTTTTCTCTCCTTAAGATCTTTGCATGTACTACAGGGAAAAGAAAGCCCACTGACAAAATTCTACAAAATGTACAGTTAGAAGAATTAATGAAATTTCTTATTCTACTGTACATGCTGGAGGCCCAGAATTCAGGTGCTAGCATAGCTCAAGGAAGTGGTCTACTCCTATCTAGCTGCTGCTCGTCTGAAGTAATAAGTGTAGTGCTAAAGCACTCAAAGGAACGATACCAAATTGGTTAGTCTCACATGACTTTATTTAAAAAGCTGGGAAAATATTTTTGATGGATTTTTAAATAGAAAAATACTTGGGTTAATCTAAATAGAAAAGTAAAAAGAGAACCTAGTAGAGAAGTAGAAATAAACCCTAAGTGGAAATGAGCCCAGCACAAAACCTTAGATGTAATAAGGGCCCAATAAAAATAAATAATAGAATTCATAATGGAATTGTTCCAAATATCTTTCTGAAAGAAACTTTAATATAAATAGCAAATAATTAAGCAACATTAAGCTTGTGTATCATCAGGGTTTGTTTTCCATGGTATGGAATTGGGGTTTCCAACATCTGTTACAAAACACGTTCATATTTTGCTGCTATAAAAACTATTTTAGGGGTGACCAGTTAGCTCAGTTGGTTAGAGCATCGTGCTGATAACACTAAGGTTGCCAGTTCAATCCTTGCATGGTCCACTGTGAGCTGTGTCCCCCTTAAAAGAGTCAACTATGCCATTGTAGCATGAAAGCAATTTGTAACCAATGACCATGGCTGTTCCCCAATAAAATTTTTAAAAAACACACACAAAAGAACTATTTTAACCCTTTGCATATATAAAGTCTACTGTGAAGTACTTGGANTGATTTACTATAAAGCAAAACTCATGTAAAAACTACTCAGGTCAAGAGATAGAACAGGTTAACAACATCAAAGTTCATTTTACTCCCACCAAATTACTACACTCACTTTCTCTATCAAAGGAAACAACTACACTGACTTAAATGGTAATATCACTTTACTTTTCCTTATGGCTTTTCCTATTAAATATGCAACCTGTTAAACTATAGTTGAATTCGCTTGTTCACTTTATACAGATATATGAATGGAATAATATATTAGTTAGTCTCTTGTATACTTCCATGCAAACAGGCTTATGAGATCCATTCATATTGATGAATAGAAAACAACATATTTATAGTAAAATAATTCAAAACCTCACTTTCAACAATGGATAGATTATCCAGCTAGAACAATATAAGAAATGTTGGTTTGACCATTCTTTAAATCAAATGAACATAACAGAGATACATAGAACATTCCAACCAATAGTAGCAGAATACATATTATTTTCTAAGCATGTGGAACATTCTTCAGGATAGATCATATGATAGGCCACAAAGCAAGTCTTAGCAAATTTAACAAGATTAAATCTATACCAGGTATCTTTTCTGACTACAATGATATAAAACTACAAATCAACAACAAGGAAAAAGCTGGAAAATTGACAAACATGTGAAAGCCAAGTAACATACTCTTGATCAACCCATGGGTCAAAAATAAATCAAAGGGAAATTTTTAAAAATTTTCAAACAAATGTAAACACAATGCACCAAACACTATGAAGATGCTGCAAAAGCAGTTTTTAGAGGGATGTTTATAGTGACAATTTCATACATTAAAAAGAAACCTTAAATGAACAACCTAGCTTTACCTTTCAATAACTGTAAAAAGAATAAACTATGTGCAAAGAGAGTGGAAGAAAGAAAGTAACAAAGATAGAGTCGAAATAATGAAATGGAGACATGAAAAACAATAAGAAAGATAAAAAAACTAAGATCTTTTTGTAAAAGATAAGCAAAATTTACAAAACTTTAAGTACACTAACAAAAAGAGAGTAGACTGAAATAAATAAATCAGAAATGATAAAGGAGACATTACAACTGATACCTCATAAATACACAGTACCATAAGAGATTACTATGAA
>NW_017731673.1:1173386-1194143 GCF_001890085.2 Hipposideros armiger
GGACAACATAAAGCATACCAACATATTCATCAGAGGGATTCAAGGAGGAGAAAAGATTGAGCAAGGAATTGAAAATCTATTTGAAGAAATAATGACAGAAAACTTCCCTAACCTGGCAAAGGAAATAGACAAAGAAGACCAGGACCTGCAGAGAGCCCCAAACAAGATGAACCCAAATAGACCCAAACCAAGACACATTATAATTAAAATGGCAACGTCAAAGACAGAAAATCCTAAAAGCAGCAAGGGAAGGGCAACTAGTTACAAGGGAGCTCCCATATGATTGTCAGCTGCTTTCTCAACAGATAGTTTGCAGGCAAGAAGTGATTGGCAAGACATATTCAAAGTGGTGAAAAACAAGGACCTATTGATACAACCAAGACTACTATAACCAGCAAGGCTATCACTTAAAATCAAGGACAGAAAAAGAGCTTTCCAGACATGAAAAGGCCAAAGGAATTCATCACCACCAAACCAGTATTACAAGAAATGTTAGAGGAACTTCTTTAATAAGGAGAAGAAAAAAAATATGAATAATAAAATGGCAATAACTACATATCTATCAACAATTACTTTAAATATAGATGGAGAAATGTTCCAATCAAAAGACAAGGTGGCTGAATTGATAAGAAAAGAAAACCCTTACATATGCTGCCTAGAAGAGACTCACTTCAGATCAAAAGACACACACAGATTGAAAGTAAAGGAATGGAGAAAGATATTTTGTGAAAATGGAAACAACCAAACAAACAAACAGCTGGGATAAGAATACCTATAGCAGACAAAATACATTTTAAAACAAAGGCTATCATGATAGACAGAGAAGAACCCAGTAATCCCACTTCTGGCTATTTGTCCAAAGAAACCAAAAACACTAATTTGAAAAGGCATATGCCTCCGTACATCTATTTTAGCAGTATTATTTCTAATAGACAAAATATAGAAGCAACGTAAGTGTTCATTAATAGATGAATGGATAAAGATGAAGGGGTACACATATACAATAGAACATTACTCAGCCATAAAAAAAGAAGGGAATCTTGCCATCTACAACAACATACATGGGCCTAGAGGGTATTGTGCTAAGTGAAATAAGTCAGACAGAGAAAGACAAATACATATGATTTCACTTATATGTGGAATCTAAAAAAAAATGAACAAACAAAACAGAAAGAAACTCATAGATACAGAGAACATTTTGATGGTTGCCAGATGGGAGGAGGTTTGGGAGGATGGGTGAAAATGGGGCAGGGATCAAGAAGTACAAATTTGTAGTTACAAAATAGTCATGGGGATATAAGGTATAGAATAAGGAATATAATCAATAATATTGTAATAATTATGTATGGTGTCAGATGGGTACTAGACTTGTTGGGTTGATCACTTTGTAAGTTATATAAATGTGTAATCATTAGGTTGTACACCTGAAACTAATATAATATTGTATGTCAACTGTAATTTTAAAATTAAATATATTATTTGGGAGCACTATGGAGTTTCCTCAAATTTATAAGAATAGGATGTCCATATATCCCAGCAATCCCTCTTCTGGGTATTTACTGGAAAATTTTGAAAACATCTATTTTATATATATATATATATATATATATATATATATATATATATATATATCCCAAAAATGTATATACATTTTAAGAAAGGAAAAAAATTGTATTAAAATTGTAATACTCAATATATACCAATAACAAAAAATGAATAGAAGTCACGTTTGACTTCTGCAATTACAAGAGGTGCTCAAAGTGGTTACCATCAGCATCCAGACACTTCTGGTTATAGTGAACTACTGCTTGAGCAACATTGACCAAAGTGTTAACAGCTCTTAAAATGTGTATACATATTTTTGGCACCCCTGGTGTATATATTCCAAAGTTCATTATAGCATTATTCACAGTGGCCAAGACATGGAAACAACCAGTGTCTTTCAATAGATGATTGGATAAAGAAGATGTGATACATATATACAATGGAATACTAATCAGTCATAACAAAAGATAAAATAATGTCATTTGTGGCAACATGGATGGATCTTGAGAATATCATGCTAAGCAAAAGATTTCAGACAGAAAAAGTCAAGAACCATATGATTTCACTCATATGTGGGATATAAAATTGAAAGCAACAAAGGAACAAAGAAGACAAACAAACAAAAACTCAAAAACACAGACAACAGTTTAGTGGTTACCAGAGGGTAAGGGAGGAGGGGGAGGAAGGTAGAAAATGGTAAAGGAGGTCAAATATCTGGTGAGAGAAGGACACTGGACTTTGGGTGGTGAACATACTATGAAATAGATGGATGATGTATTATGGAATTGTACACTTGAAAGCTATATAATTTTATTAACCAATGCCACTCCAATAAATTCAATAAAATCAAAAAGAAACACAGCCATGCTCATAGTTTTAATATATCTATGGCTGCTTTTGTTACAAAAGTATAGATGAATATTTGCAACAGAGACTATATAGTCGGCAAGTCTACAATATTTTCAACTGGTCCATTAAATAAAAGCTTGTCAACCTCTGGTTTAGAGAATTAGCCTTTCCTATTTCTGTTGATTTAACAGTTTTTTAATGTCTTCAGACAGAATACTTCTCTTTTTCTGTTTTTGCTTTGTGGAAATGTTGCATTCCTGAAGTCTTTAGTTTTAAATAAGACTATTTTACTGAGTTCTTTCATCTCCATTTATCCTGGACATTTGTCCTGGACATTCTCTGTTCCTCCAGATCCAATCTTAATTCTGTGTTCCCTCCTCTGTGCTCCAGGAAGTTGAGCTCTGTGAAATAGATCAACCAGGCTCCCTTAACTTCTGGCTTCAGGTTGGGAATGGCCAAGAGGAGATATTGTCAGATGTTCAGAAAGTAGGTGGACGAAAATGTCAGGGTAGCAGTTACTATGGGTCCTTCCCTATCAGCCTATACATTGGCATGAGCGCTGTACCACTTTGAAAAACCACAGTTCCTGTTGGATGGCCCCATCCTACAACTTGAGCTTAAGTTGTCACTGAGTCCTTGTAAGCATCTCCTACCTATAATCATTCAGGACTAGGAGTGGCAATGTTTTCCTGCTGTCGTTAGCTTCAGCGTGCTTTATCATACACACATTTGTAAATGGTCTCCTTATTAAACTTTCTTTAATTACACTGATTTCGTGTTCCATCAATTTTCTTTCAAGAATCATACTGGTTTAGGGATTCATCTATGTTTTTGTCAAGGCTCTGACTGAACCATGGCCACACAATGCATTTACTGCTAGTGGTAAAAAGGACTGGATATTGCTATCTAAAGAAGATACATTCACATACTAAAAGTGAATGAAACCTGGCTTGAGATTTAAAAGATATTCTGCAGTATTTGGTATGTCTTGATCATGAATAAAGGTCTACATTATTAAAAATATAAACAATCTATTTTTACATAAAAATAATTTAGCTCTTATTTTCTATTACAACTGGCATTGTATATTGAGTATATTATAAGTATAGACAAAACTGAAATGGATATCTGTTTTGTAATATAGGTCATTATATTCATATATTAAAAGTAGTACAAATAAATCATTGATTTCTACTTCTTGTATACATAAGTTAAACTAAAAGATAAAACTGATTCATTTTTTATTCATTAGGGTTTTTACTCTCATATGGTGTAAATGTGTTCCTTCATATGGTGATGTGTCTTTGTAAATAAGAAATAAGCAAGATTTTTCTTCCCTAAATAAAAATAAAATGTGCTCCAAAATATTTCAAAATGAAGCTGAGGAAATTAATACTATACTCTCTGACTTTAGTGAGAAATGTTATTTGAATAAATGATCAAAGAAAAATAATCACTCTTACTTCACCACTTTGTTGATTACAAATTTGATCCTTCCATTTTTCTTTGTTGTATCTCTGTGAATATCTTACTCTCTGAAAAAATTACTTAAACATCTGGTTATTCCTATAGATTTTTTTACTGTTCCAAGGTGATTCAATAGTAAAGATCAAAGAAAATAGTAAAGAGTAAACAAAATTTGGAGTGATCTTAACAAAGTGATTATTCCAGCTTGACTTTCCTGGATCCTTGAGTTAATACAGTTATGCACTTGTTCAAATCCCATTGATGGTCTTTTCCCCACATTATAATTGTTATTTAAAATAAAATTTAATGGTCTGCATATAAATTTCTTGCTTCCAAAAGGGATTTCAAAAGTTGTGGGTATTCTAGTGTTAAAAACTGTGATGGGCCTGCTGAGTGGCGCGTTGGTTAGGAGTTGGCTTGGGACACCAGCTCTGAGCGGCAGGGCCCCGGTTTGGATCCCACATGTGGGCCAGTGACGCTGTGCCCTCTACAGCTAAGATGGTGAGCAACAGCTCGACCTGGAGCTGGGTTGCCGTAAGTCGCTGGCGATGGTGTAGGCTGCAGTGGGACTGGCCGGCAGTAGGTGTGATCTTTCATGAGCTGCTATGAGCCGCCGTGAGCAGCCATCCAATGGCTGGCGAGTGACAGCCTCACCCAGGAAAAGCGCAATGATAATACCAACATGAGCCAGTGAAACAATGTCCTCCACAACTAGACTGAAGAAGAAAAATGACAGCAACTTGGCTGTTCCCCTTCCCTGATTCTCCAACGCTGTTATCCTCCCCCAATTCCCCAATAAAATATTTTTTAAAAATTGTGATGAATTGGAGATTTTACAGTTCATAAGATGACAAGTTAACCTGCTAGTTTCATTGATGCTGACAGAAGAAGTGACAGTCTTACATCAGAGGCAAAGAGTTTACCATGTACAGTAATAACTGTAGTCAAAATATTATAAATTGTGCCAGATTATTGAACCCCAATTCCCACAGGGTTCTGAGAAAAGGGTCAGGTGATGTCTGTATCTGCAATGGGTTTTGTTACTAGAGATACCTAAATGCATAAGGCACCCAAACCTTTATAATGGTCAGTAATCCTTCCTGATTTTTGTGCTGGAGAAAAAGACTTTATGCTTATGGGAAAAAAACCATACCCTTCATCCCTTGTGGAGACACTATCACTATTTTCCAAGACTCTTCACTATGCAAACATCTTTGAAAAGACAATCTGGAGTAAAGCTATTCAATTCTTCTGCTTTCAGGATATGATGAAACATGAGAGATCCATGAAGAATTGTTAGAGTGATGTCAGAAACATGGTGGTGTGAGGGGTGCTCCTTGAAATCTCCCCTGGAAGTTACAAAATATTGAACAGCTATAATTCAACAAAGAATTACCTGAGCAACACACAAACAAGTCAGAGATCTGCACATCAAAACATCTGAAGGTGGGTGAATCGGGGTCAACAGGGGGGAGGGAAAGGGAGAAGGGCACAGAAAGGGGCCACGGGATGCAGTCCAGAATTCACTGAGGTCTTAGGAGAGTTGAGGATCGAGACTTGCTGTCGCCCACAATCCTGCTGGGTTTTTTTTTCTTCCAATCATCTCCCATTCACATCTAGACATTTCAACTGAAAGTTTCAGGTGCAAGAGGGACAAGGACAGTTTTACAAAAATGACAAAGAACCCTACATACCCTTATTTGACCCACCTACACCACTGTAGGGGACTCCGAGAGCAGTGCACTCAACAAGTAGTATTAATTTTATACTCCATGCCAAGCCAGCAAAAGTAATCCAAGTGGTTAAACAAGAATTAAGTTTGAATCAGCTGGGCTTCCTTTTGGCCATGCTGACACCCAGAAAGTGTATCAACCAATCCAGTATGAGGTTGTTTTTATGGGGAAGAAATGATTATTATGCCAAGGAATGATTCAAAATCGGTTTATATGAACATATGCCAATTTTTTTTGAGTGAAATCATTTGGGGGATGATTGTTTTCCTAAGATCAGTCATTACATAAACAAATTGCCTTACTAAGGCATGTAGAATAGGAGGAGGAAATATATATAAACTCAGAAATAATTTTGGGTTTATTTTTTGAGATGATTGTTTCAATGTTCATCAACCCCACATGCCTGTGCATGGTAGGGGACATGCAAGTTTCACTGAATACCTTGAAAATCAGCCCATTATTGGCTGACTTTTGTGATAAATGATGCCTCATTGGCAGACCAAAAATGTTCTGAAATGTGAAATACCTTATACAGATAAGTTACAAGATTTAAAATAGTGTGGCTGGTTGGACTTGGCTGATAAGATTGAAACAGTAATGCCATACTCTTTAAAAAGTGCCCACAGCTATGAGTCACCCCCCAATAACACCAAGAGAGGGTCTAAGTTCTGATGTACAATAATTAATATGCCAGTGCGAGCAGAAGCAATGTCTCATGAACTATGTCCCTTCCCACCACTCAAAAACCTCATCATCTTTTGGCAGGAATCATAAGGCTGGCATTACATGGTAGCCTGCACATCAGAAGCATCGCGTGCTTTATGTTGTGACTGTTCTGCGGTGGTGGATGTGCTTCAAGGTGCAATGCAGTGATGGGTCCAGACAGCAATGATGGCAATCTAGTTGGTGCAGGCTCAGTTGGCATCTTTACTCTATTCAGTCTCATTAGAGGACCAGGTCTTCAGAGGGATTCTACATGAGAGATCCATACAGTTTTATTAGTAGCTGTGATTTATCCATAATTCATGGATCCTAAGGGGGTGGGGGTAGTAATGTGCCATTTTGTAGTTTTACAAGTTAAACTAAACAATTAGACAAATGGCAATGACCTAATAGGTGGGAGATGAGGTAAGTATAAAATGTTCCAAGGGTTTTCAGGGGGAATATTAGCTACAGGAGCTTTGGCCTGATTTAAGTGATCATATCTGCTTTTAGTTCTGCATAACTGGTGCAGAGGTTAAAGTGATGCTGCAGCTTACTGGATACACTTGGGTTTCAGCTTAGACTTGCCGTCAATTAATCAGGCCTAGGCATTTAGGAAACTTCTGTGAAGCAATAGCCCCATTCATCCAGAGTTTTGATTCTGGCAGTGGAGTTGTGGATAGAGTCTCCCAGAAAGGGATAGCTACCATTTTTCATGAAAAACTGAAATGGCACTGTGCCAAGTTGACTGGGTTCTTTAAGAAACTATTTACAGTTTCTTTGTCCAATAGTCTATTGATAGGCATTTTGGTTGTTTCCATATCTTGGCTATTGTGAATAGCACTGCAATAAACATAAGCATATATTTTTTTCAAATTAGTGTTTTGAATTTCTTTGGGTAAATACCCAGGAGTGGAATTGCTGGGTCATAAGGTAGTTCTGTTTTTAATTTTTTGAGTGGAGTATTACTTGGCAATAAAAAATAATGAAATCTTACCATTTGCAGCAACATGGATAGACCTAAAGAATATTATGCTAAGTGAAATAAGTCAGACTGAGAAAGACAAATACCATATCATCTCACTTATATGTGGAATCTAAAGAACAGAATAAATTAACAAAAAAACAGAAATAGACTCAGAGATATAGAGAAAAAACTGATGGTTGCTAGATGGGAGGGGCGTGGGGATGGGAGACAAGGAAAAGAGATTAGAAAGTACAAATTAGTAGTCACAATATAGTCACAGGAATATGTAATACAGTATGAGGAATATGATCAATAATGTTGTAAAGATTATATAGGGTGCCATATGGGCACTGAACTTATCAGGGGGATCACTTCATAGACTGTGTAGATGCCTGGCCAACATGCTATACATCTGAAGCTAAAGTAGAATAATGAATGTCAACCATAATTAAATACACACACACACACACACACACACACACACACACACACGAGGTCTGACAATTAAGCTAGTGAACTCATCCTAGAAAAAGTGCTGCATACCTCATTGCTGAATATCACTATGATCACCTTCAAAGTACTTGCCTTGGGAAGCTATGCACCGATGCCAGCACCTAGTCCACCCTTCAAAGCAATTTTGGAACTCTTTTTCTGGAATGGCCATCAGAGCTGTCGTCGTATTACCCATGATGTCCTGAATATCATCAAAATGTCTTCCTTTCAACATTTTCTTTATCTTTGGATAAAGAAAGAAGTCATTGGGGGCCAGGTAAGGTGAGTAGGGAGGGTGTTCCAATACAGTTATTTGTTTACTGGCTAAAAACTCCCTCACAGACAGTGTCGTGTGAGCTGGTGCATTGTCGTGATGCAAGAGCTCCTTCGGGACCATTTTTGCACACACCTTTCTCATGGCAAGATTTTCAGTTAAGATTTTCCTAACTGTTTCTCTATCAATGTTTACTTGGTATGCTATGCTTCTGACAGTCAGCTGACGGTTTTCATGCGCAATTAGACAAATTTTTGGATTGTTTAATCAGTTCTGCTCATTACTAGCCACCCTGACCTCTCTTCATCAGTGATGCATTCTCTCTCCTCAGAAAAATGTTTAATCCATTTGTACACTGCCGTTTTCTTCATGGCATTATCCCCATAAACTTGAACTAACATGTCCCTGATTTCACCTCCACTCCTGCCAAGTTTAACAAGAAATTTAATTTTTGTTTGTTGCTCTAATTCAAGCTCAGACATTCTTGCGATGGCACACAAAAACACACAACAACAATAATGAACGCCACTCAGCAAGACATCGTCACATGTTGACACAAACCCAGCTGTGAGACACTGATATACCAAAGTTATGAAACCTCACTGAGCTGTTTATACACAATGTACTGAGCTGTTTTGCGCCACTGTAAACGCACGGTGGCAAGTTTGCGAACCTAATTGTCAGACTCTGTGTGTGTGTGTGTGTGTGTGTGTGTGTGTGTGTGTGTGTGTGTGTGTGTGTATTCTCCTGTTATAGTTGAGCCTAGATTGCTTTTGGTGGATCAGTGGGTGAGATTGGCCCCTAGGTTGACTAACTGTGAGTGTTGGCTTTAGCCACACTGTATGAGTTGCTGTGTGGGGGCTGACCCCTCCAAGTGGGGTTCACTCCCATGGGCTCTTATGCCTGTTAAATCCACCCTTTGGGTTTGTTGCTTGTGGGGCTAGCTGGGTACAGTTCTGGTGTGGTTGGTCTGAAGCCCATCTCTGGGTGTGTTGTTGCTGGTGTGTCTTGAAAGGGGTTCCTGTTCAGGCCAAATTCAGCCTTACCCACGACTGGTCTGGGGCTACTTGGTAAGAGCTATGTAGCTATATGTAGTTGGTTGCTGTCTGTGCTGGACCTGTATGCAAAAGGGGGTTGCCTTACTGTAAACTGATTCCAGTTTCTGCCAGTATTGGGCCTGGGGTAGCATAGCAAAAAGCCAAGGACCTCCTGTGCCTGTTGCCACCTACCAGCTGCCCATAAGGCTCATCTGTTGAAAGAGCCTCCTTAGGTGCGTGGGCCAGGCTCGTTGACTCAATTGTTCAGAGTGCCTCAGGCAATGCAGCTCTAGGTGGGCAGGGCTGGGTTCCAGGGAGTTACAGGCTGTGGGCCGTGGTTTTTATAAGTTAATGCAGTTTCAGTTCTTGCACTGGTGCCAGGCCTGAGACCACTTCACAAAAATGCCCTGAAAATACTACAGTAAGCCACTGCTTGCCTCGGCCTTGTAAATTCCTGAGAGCTGCCCAAGAGTGGCTGCAACACAGGTTTTGGGTCACTGCCAAACACCGAAAGTTGCCTGGGCCACAATGGGCCATCTGCTGCTGTAAAAGCCTTCCACAACTCATAACCTAAAGTGCCCCCAGCAAGGCAGTACTAGCTGTGCAGGGCAGGGACCCAGGGTGTTAGCATGATGGTGCACATGTGTGGATTTTACCAGACCAGTGCAGTCTCAGGCCCTTTGTGAGAGGGTCAGCATAGAAAAAATTGCATCCTCCTGTAGTCTACACATGAGGCAGGCTCCACAGAAAGACAATGGCTGGTCCCTCCAGTCCCTCACCGAAGCCACACAACTCAGTCTTTCCCTGTATGCCTCTGGTGTCTTTTGAGTTGCTGCCCCTCTACCGGAGACCAAGTGAGTGTTTGCAAGTGAGTGAGTCTGTGTGAAATCCCTCTAAAAGGGCATATGGGATTCCATCCACCTTCAGTCTCTTCAGGACAGACAGAGTCCTTACTGATTTTCATTCACTGCCAGATGTTGTGGAAATTCCTCTTCCCGGTACAGTACCCATGGGCTGGGGAGCCCAGTGTGGGGATGGGACCCCTCTCTCTTTTGGAGGGACCGCTGCCCAAGAGGTGTTCCTCCTTATCTGTGGGTTTGGGGTCAGCCCGTTTCGTGTCTTAGCCCCTCCTAGCAGTATAAATGTGACCTCTTCTCTATATCCTTAGTTATAAGGGTTCTGTTCAGCTAGTCTTCAGATGATTCCTGAGGCTGATTGTTCTATAATTTATTTGTAATTTTGGTGTGATCCTGGGAAGCAGCAGGCATGGTATTTACCTAATCTACCATGTTGGACCTACTTCCACCTATTTTTATGCCTTTTTAAAGATCAATAGGGGTCTTATTATAAAGAAGTAATATGAGCATTAGCTCCCTTTGAATAAGTCCATCACAGCATCACCAACTACATAATAATAATACTTGACTATGTGCCTTTCACTTGAATAAGTGCATAATAGAAATCATTACTAAAATGTGTAAATTAAGGAAACCATTTGTATTTCTTGACATCACACATTTATGAATTTCTAGTTTGTTTTTTAAATTCTGTGCTTTAAGAAGCAATCTCCTTATCATATGTTTTTTGTTTTTGTATTTTTAACAATTCGAATCACTCTGTCATCTTTGTGCTTAATTTCCTTTTCTTTAGCCCAGATCTACTTGATCATTTTAAAAAGTTATCAGTTTAAAAAAGTTATTGATTTTCATAAAATATTAGAAAACAATATTTGAAATGCCAGTCAGTTATAAGTCCTAATGCAGTATACGTTGAATTCTCTGAAAACCCAATTAGTTACAGCCCATTTCCTGCTCAAATCTGAAAGAAAAGACTAATTAAAAAAGGGATTAACAACCTCAGACAAAATTTCACATTTATTACTGATAGAGATTAGTTTGGCAGACATGTATTATACCTTCGGGGAAATGTGACTGCTGATACTGAACTCCATATTTAAAAACTTGCCCACTTATATTTTTATGTATGATCATGTGGCGTACCAGAGAAGAATTAGTGCTGTTCATAAGTGGGATCACTCCTAACGTAGATTCAAGCTAAGACACTCAATTATTATTCTCAAATTTACCTATCATAAGAATCACTATGCCTCCATGAGGATGGAGTGAGTGAATGGACTGAGAGTGCTTATAGATAAATGTAGTGAAAATCTCTTCTCAGGTAAATAAGTTGCAAGAATAAGAAATTTCCCTCTCTACTTTGGGTAAATATGTATACCGGGGCCTAAAACTATGCCCATAATTATGGTTGCACTGCTTTTTTTCTTTTTTAGCAACTTTATTGAGACAAAATTCATATACATTAAAGTTTCTTACAGTGTTTTTTGTTTTATTTTGTTTTCATTCTGGAGGTTTTATATTTTATTAAATTTACTCTTATGGGTATTTGATATTTTTGATGATATAATTACTATCAATTTTTAATCTTCATTTTCTATTTTTTTGTTGTTAGCTTGTAGAAACAAAATTAAATTTTGTCTATTTTGCATAAAAAATACAGCATATTCTCTAATCAAGTCTAATATTCTCTGTGGATGTTTTTAGATTTCTATGCACTTACAAACAAGAAGGTTTTCTTTCTTCTTTTTCTTTTTTTAAAATTTTATTTTAATTAAATAGATTGGGGTAACATTGCTTAAAATCATTACATAAATTTCAGGTGCATAACTGTATAATACAGCATCTATATACTCCATTATGTGTTTACCACCCAAAGTCTAGTCTCCTTCCATCACCATATATTTGGCCCCCTTTACCCTCTTCATCCCCCAACCCTATTCACCTCTGGTAACCACCATTCTGTTGTCTGTATCTACAGATGGTCAACAGATATATGAAAAGGTGCTCAATTTCACTAGCTATGAATTGTGATAACAAAATACAGTGAATGTTTAAGTAAAAAAATGATTACAGTGAAAGACACATTACCACTAATCCCCCTCACTTCAAACACACTTATCCCATCATTCTTGCCACTTTCTGAAGCAGTTCTTGAAGTCCTCTTTCAGGAATGTCTTTAGTTGTGCTGTCATTGCTGACTCAATGTCCTGAACCGATTTAAAATGTTTATCTTTCATGATCATTTTGACTTTGGGGAAGAGCCAGAAGTGGCACAGTGCCAGATCCAATGAATAAGATGGATGAGAACACACCACAATGTTTTTATTTGACAGAAATTTTCATACCAGAAGCGATGTGTGACATGGTCGTTGTCATGATGGAGGATGATTTATGGCACACTTTAAAACACACCTTCTCTCAACCATAGCTCACACCAGACTGACCACATGGAGCAAGTTGAAACTTGTCATACACTGTTACTAAGGTTTGACACACTGCTTCCTGTATTGAAGATTCCTGCCTTTCTGTTGGATGGCACTTGGCAGCAGCATTCACTGTATTTTTTAAATCATACCTCATATGTGGAATCTAAAGAATAAACTAAACAAACAAGCAAAACAGCAACAAACTCATAGATAAAAACAACATTTTGATGGTCTCCAGATGGGAGGGGATTTGGGGGCTGGGTGAAAAATGGGAAAGGATTAAGAAGTACAAATTGGGGCCGGCCGAGTGACCTAGTTGGTTAAGAGTTGGCTTGGGAGTGCAAACTGAACAACAGGGCTGCCAGTTTGGATCCCACATGGGCCAGTGACGTTGCACCTTCTATAGCTAAGATGGTGAACAACAGCTCAACCTAGAGCTGGGCTGCCGTGAGTGGCTGGCGATGGTGTAGGCTGAAGTGGGGCTGCAGTGGGCTGCCATAAGCTACTGTGAGTTGCTGGCAGCCAGCGTAGTGGCCAGCAGACTCCAAATGAAAGGCTGTGAGCTGCCATGAGAGGCTGTCCAATGGCCAGCGACCCACTGCTTCAGCCTGGAAGAGCACAATGATCATAATATCAACTTGGGCCAGTGAAGCAACGTCCTTCACAACTAGACTGAAGAACCAAACTAGACTGAAGAACCAAAGGACAGCAACTTGTCTGTTCCTTTCCCCGATTCCCCAATGCTGTTCCCCTCCCCCAATTCCCCAATAAAAAAAAAGAAGTACAAATTGGTCATTACACAGTAGCCATGGGTATGTAGATTATAGCATAAAGAATATAGTCACTAATATAGTAATAACTGTATAAGGTGTCAGATGGGTACTAGATTTATTGGGTTGATAGATGGGAGGTGGGTTGGGGGACAGGGTGAAAAAGGTGAAGGGATTAACGAGTAGAATATAGAAGTTAAAAAGTAGTCATGGGATGTAAAGTGAGACATAGGGAATAACTTAATGATACATAACTATGCACAGTGCCAGCTGGGTACTAAACTAGTTGGGGATCATGTCTTAAATTGTATAAATGTCGAACTACTATGCTGTACATGTGAAATTAATACAAAATAATATTGAATGTCAACTATAATTAAACATTTTTTAAAGGTGGAAAAGGTGAAAGGGAATAAGAGGTTCAAATTTTCAAGTATAAAACAAATAGTCATGGGGATATAATGTACAGCTTAGGGAATTTGGTCAATAATATTTTAATAGTGGTATGGTTGCTGGACTTACGGTGATCACTTTTTTAGGTGTATTAATGTTTAATAAATATGGTGTATACCTGAAATTAATATAATATTGTATGTTAGCTATATTTTATTAAAAATCTTAAAAAGAAAAAAAAAGATGAATGCATAGGACTCCAGCAACCCTGTCACTCAGCCACAATCTCTGCTGGTTTTCACAACCGGAAGTTATGAGGACGCCTCTTTCTGGCATTGGGATCCTGGACTTGGGATCCTGGTGTCTGGCTGGGATTCTTTCCTTCTCAGGGGGGACCTCCACATTGAGATGTCCCTCTCTATTTTCAACCACTGCCTGTGAGGGTTAATCTAGCCCCTTCTGCATCTCCTCCGCTTCTACTGAAATCTGGGCATTTTAAATAATATAATTTGATGACTCTGGAAATTGCCCCCCTTGGGTTTGTTCTTATTGGTATTTAAAAATTATCACTATTGTTTTTTTTGTTTGGTATTTGCTTGTTAAAAACTTTCCTGGACTAATTTGGCAAAGTAAAGTCTGCATTCCCTGTCACGTGACAGTGAAGTCCCTTCTGTTGGCTTAGTGCTCAGCTAATGACTGGACAAAGTTTTACTTAAATGCCTTGAGCCAATGGGACTTTTTTCCCCACTGAGGAGCTGTGTGTGTGTGTGTGTGTTTGTGTGTGTAGTGTTAACTTCTTCCTTAGGCTTCCTTTCCCCCTTCTGCAAACCTCAAGGTCATCCAGAGGTGAACATTTAGGGCCATTTTAGTTCTTTTCTGGACATGCTACTGCACTACACATGTCTGTGGACTTCTAGATACCCAGAAACATGTCAGAGTCTTCAAAGCTCCTGTCTTAGTCAATTTGGATTTCTATAACAAAATGCCATCAGCTGTATGGCTTATAAACAACAGAACTTTACTCCTCGCAGTTCAGGTGTCTGAATCCCAAGATTGAAGTGCTAGCAGATTCAGTGTCTGATGAGGGCCTGATTCCTGGCTTATTGATGGCTTCCTTCTCGTTCTAAACTCACTTGGTAGAAAGGGCTGAAGGAGCTCTCTGGGTCTCTTTTATAAACGTACTAATTCCATTTATGAGGACTTTACCCTCATGACCTAATCACTTCCTAAACGCCTCACCTCCAAACACTGTTACATTGGGTATTAGGATTTAGCATATGTGTTTGGGAGGCTACAAATATTCAATCCATGGCATTCCTTACCTTGGCCCCCTAAATTCATGTTCTTCTCACATGCAAAACACAATCAATTTATTGTAATCTCCTTGAAAGTCTTAACTTGGTCAGCACCAACCCTAAAGCCTAAATTCTAAAGTGTCTTCTCAATATAATTTAAATTAGATATGTGTGAGACTCAAGGCATTCTTTACCCTGAGGCAAATTGCTCTCCAGCTGTGACCTTGTTTAACCACATGTGGTGTGCAATGGTGGGGTAGGCTTAGGTGTAGACATTCCCATTCCAAAATGAAGAAATAGGAAAGAAGAGAAAAGTACAGCTCCCACGTAAGTCCCAAAGCATACGGGGTAAATTGCATTCTACCTAAGGCTTGAGAATAATCCTCTTTGGTTCACCGCTTTGCCCTGTAGGTCCACTGCTGTGGAGTCCTACCTTCTGTATACACTGGGGCAGGGTTCCCAACATTCAGACCCGCTGGGGCAGTGGTGCTGCCCCCACAGCTTTACCCGTCAGGGGTTGAGCCCTCGGGGTTCTGGGCAGCTTTGGGCGGCCCTGCCTTTGCAGCAGCTTTGTGCCTGAATCCTGCACAAAACGTTCCTGGGGTGGGGTCCCATGTCTGTGGCCCCTCTTGGCATCATTTGAAAGGTGGAGGCGGCCATATCCTGGGGCCCCTGCATTGTGTGTTGACAGAGTCAGTGCCACAAGGACGCCACCAAAACTTGCTTCCTGTGTCCTCTGGAGGGGCAGCCACTGTGGCCGGTGTTACACCTGATCCTGCCGGAGTGGTACCTGGGGCAGCCAAGGCGTGTGCCCCTAGAACATGGGAAGCAGAGCCCACTCTGTGAGATAACGCTGGGTCGGACATGCAGAGGAGCCCCTCCTGCATTCTTCCATTGTTTTGAACGGTGGCTCCTGGCTTCTGTTGAGATGACTGGCCAATCTCCTTATCAAATGGTCATCGGGTTACACCCTTAGTGTTCTCTCCCAAACATACTTACTCACTTTTTATTATATGGGTAAGCTAATTTTCCAAATCTTTAAGTTCAGCCACCTTTTTAATTAGCAATTCATTTTTAAGCCATGTCTGTCCTTTCATGTTTTATTATAAGCAGCCAGGAGGACCCCAACTGCTCCTTCAACCCTTTGCTTAGAAATTGCTTCAGCTAAATATTTAAGTTCCTTGTTCACAAGTCCTACCTCCCACAAAAACAAGAGCACGGATACAAGTTAGCCAAGGTTTTTATCCCTTTATCATGAGGTTCGCCTTTCCTCCAGTTTCCAATAACATGTTCCTCATTTCCTTCTGAGTCCTCATGAGAATGGCCTTTACGATCCATGTTTCTATCAACATTCTGTTCAGGATTACTTAGGTATTCTCGGAGAAGTTCGAGGCTGTCTCTACAGCTTTCCTCTTTTCTTTCTGACTCCTCACAAGCATCACCCTTAAATGTCTGCTCATGGAAACGTCACTGAACAGAAACAGTTTCTCCACCCGGCTCTGGCAGAGCCAAACACTAAACACCAAGGACTGCAGTGGAGAAATATTGGCTATTTTATTATGCATGGTGCCACCCAGGAGAATGGGAAGCTAATGCTCGAAAGCCCGAATTCACCAATGGCATGTAGGTTACAGATTATATAGGGTAAAATAGCAAGACACTGTGGGTTAGGGGTTCGGGGTTGTGCTGGGAGCTGATTGATCTGAGGTGAGGTAAGGGTAATAAATCATTTCTTCAAGTCTTGAGGAATATTCTAAAGTCTTTTCTGGAGTCCCTCTGTCTGGTCTCATGGGAAGGTAGCCAGGGGTTCATTCCATCTTAGGGCTGAGGAGCTGAAACATAACTTGAGTGAAGATGTTATCTTTAGTTTAACAGAAACACATACCATGTGACTCTTACTCAAGGGATGAACATTGTTTCTGGCTGCCTCGGGGGTTAATGACTAGTAAGGGAAAGGGCAAAGGCTTACAGGACTTTCTTTGAAGAGCATGAATACAGTGCTGGGGCTACATAGTAAATCAAAATCATACATTAAATCAGGAACCTTGGTTTCAGAAATGTAGATTTTTTTTCTACCATGCACTTCAAAACTCTTACAGCTTCTACCCATTACCCAGTCTCAAAGCTGCTTCCACATTTTAAAGTATTTGTTACAGATGTACCCTACTCCTTGGTATCAGTTTTCTGTCTTACTCCGTTCAGGTTGCTAATCACCTCCCAAAGATCCCTCATCCAAATACCATCACATTGAGTGTTAGAATTTAACATATGAGGAGCGGGTTTTTTTGGGGGGTGGGGGAGCAAGCATTCAGTCTATAGCAGTCCCCCATGGACATCTTCCTAAGACCTTCATAAAAGGAAACCTTAAAAGATTTTTGACAGGACTCCCATATGCCTCAGGCTATTGCTTGGTTTCGACAGTCTTCAGGAGGCAAGTTCCTAGTCAGGTAAATACCAAAAACACTGTGGGCACAGATCTCTTCTATAGTGATGCAAGGCAATTTATCTAGTTATCATGTTCTGGGGATGGCAATTTTCTGTGGAGCTCCAAACCTTAGCTATCTTCTTTGGTGGTTGTGAGTCAGCTGGCTTTGGGAAGTGAAATTTGAGGTCAAGTTCCAATGCATCAAACATAACTTTTCCTGACAAAGTAAGTTCAGCACTCTGGCTTGAATAAATCCTTCTCATATTTTTGCAAGCTTTTGGTTCTCTTCTGAAAATTTTAATTTTGGCAATAATGTTTTGCTCCAGGTACAGAGGGGTAAATTCAGTACTCTATTTTGAAATTCTTACCCCGTGAACTTATTAGTTGTGTAATTTAAGGAGGTTACTTTTCCACCTATACCTCGATTTCTTTATCTTTAAATGAAAATAATTACAGTGGTTATTGTAATTATCTCATGTACAATATCTCATGGTTATTGTAGAACCAGTAAACTAGATCTCACACATAAAACTTTTAATACAGTAAGCCCAAATTAGCATAACGTTAGATGATTAGTGTTATATATAAAGGTTATCTCCATCCTGATGACTAAATATATTTCTCCCTTTATTAATGGTAAAATAAACTTCAGTTTGCAGAATTTTATTGGGTTGTCGGAAAAGTCATGACGTATTTTTTCTGTTTTTTGTGGCAAAAATCGGTCATGATTTTTTTGACAACCCAATAATTATAAACACATTTTCCTGAATTTATTGCCTATATCATAGTATAACTCTTAGTATTTTTAAGGATAATGACTATAAACATGGTCATCTTCAAGCAAAAGTATAATAGTAATCCTTGTTCTACTCCTCAGAACCTGTTCTTTCTCAGGAAATGACATATTTATCAGTGGTTCTTTGCCCAATTTCCTCAGAAAGGATCTGTTTTCTTTCATTCTATAAGCAGTGAAAATGAGACCATTGAAAGACAACTTAATTAGGTATATTTACTAAAATACCCTGGAAGGATTGTTTGCTTGATGTTTTCACTGAAAATCTAATACAAGCAAGCTCTGGACAAGCTTAATTTTCTCTTAATCTACAATGTTAAAAATCAAAATTACCTTCAGTTCAAAACACATATTTTCTTGATTTCTGTGCCTTATTTCCTTTACCAAAAAAAATAATAATAATAATCTTATCCAACTTACAAGAGACTTCTCTAAGTGAACTTTAGAACAAATATGCATGTATTTGCAATGGCATAATTCATTTGTAAGTGAAGACAAATGCATTTTTAGCTTTATGAAAGTGCATGGTCCAAATGTCACAAAAGGGGAAATTACTCTTAACAATGAGATGCTGTTCATACTGCCCCCCCAAATTATTATCTCAAATCATGCTGTTCTTTGATATATCATTTGTTCTGTTAAAGTTAGGAAGACAAGATACAGACATAAAGCCACAAAACATGGAGGTAATAGACTCTTTGGTATAGTTAAATTAACACATATGAATTGCATAATGTCATAATTATATCTTCCTGATATTAAAATGCCAAGGGGACCTTTGAAATTAGTGGCTGTTGCTTCTCTGAAAGTTAAAAATATTTTCACTGTCTAACTTAGTCCATATTAGCCTACTACACCAAAGTTATGGTAGACTTTTGGTTTTGAAAATCCAGTAATGCACCTTTAAATGTAGAAATTTAACAGAAGTGCTGCACTTCCAATGTGAAAGTGTGGAAGTATACGGTCTTGGTTGAGGCTTTTAATTTTTTTTCAGGTTATAGATTACTACTTCATTCCTGAGTATTTCATTAAAAGTGATACTTTAGGAGCAAAAGCACAGATATTCAGTTTCTCCAAGGCCTAAAATGAGAGGAAGGTCTACTAATATGAAACCATTTACACCACAGTTCAGTGAATCAAAATAGAAAGCATTGAGATGAAGCAAATCAATAGTTTAGAAAATAGCTTGTTGCCTCTCATCACCTGTACGCATTCATTTGAATTGTAAAAGATTGAACATCTACCTAGTGAGAATTTTGAATTAATTGTTAAACCTTTTAGCTCATAGAGTCTTTAAACTTAGACTTGGGCAAATCTCCAAAGCACAACAAAATTAACAACATTTAATGTTTTATTTGTAACCAGAACTTGAAGCTTTCTCTCCAGGGATGGTTTTATTTTCCACTAAAGAGATGTCATCAAAGTAAACATATGGACATCATTCCTGGATATTTTTCTTTAATCCTAGATTGCCAATTTTGATACTTAAGATTTTATCCGAAAATCCATGAGTGTATAATATTTTATAGCTTAGATTTCAGGTGAATGTTTTTATAGCAGAATGATATAGTTTTCAATTAGTTTTGAAATACATCATCTCATTTGAATCATACATCATTTTAATAGAAAAATATATTGATGCTGAACTTTCTATTTTTTAATTTTAATGGACTACACACTTAATAAAAAAGTGAATACTATTCTTTATATTTAATTGATTGTGAGATATCATTTCATCTGAATTTCAATGACATGGTTTAACAATCATGTGCCAATGTTGAATCCATGTGAATATTTTGAAGCAACCTTTTCTCTTTGATCAGCACAATTGGATATTCATTATTGAACTGTTTTCAATTTTGAACTTCAAAATAAGGAATACCTAGGCTGTACCCATGTAATTAATCTAAAGCTAGGTAAATTTTCACTGATAAAGTAATATCTTTGCCTTAAAATTGAAAAACAAATCCTGATAGTCAAATTGATGGCAGATATTTAAAAGAAAAACTAAAAATTACTTTCATATCTCTTGGAATATAATCAATATTTATAATAACCTGGCTTGAGTCCACATAACCCTTGTTTTACGTCTATCACTGCACAATCTTCACATTACTACTGAATCACTTGATTTTCAAAATTGTATTGGCTTACTTACATGCAAACTTGAGCAAAATAATAAAACACACAGATTTGCAGTAATACGTAGGAAGATACACATAGATAAACATGCACAGAGTTGTTAGGGGGAAAATATGTGTAAATGAAATGACTTCCAAGAATGTTCTTTTCTGTCCATTGGTAAAATGATGGTACAAGTTGGATAATATTACAAGTGCCTTGTGTTCAAGCTGATTTGCTTTGCAAAATTCTTGATTGAGGGTGAAAATGAAAAATAAAAGAAATATAGAGTTGGGAGCAAGACTTAGGCTTTAGAATTGATTAGAAGACATAAATCCTACTTGATTTTTAAATTAGAATACTATTTTTTAAAAAGGCTTTCTTTTTTAGTTGCTGTCATTTGAAGTGATTAATAGCATAATTATTCATCATATTAAAAATACCATCATGTGTTGGGAGTCGTCTCAGAGCACTGAGACTCCAGGTTGACTGCAGGTGGAGAATGACAGGTGGCTAAAGACCTCCAAGTTCTGTGTGCTGAGAAAAAGACTGCAAAGCTGCTTGTTAGCTGAACAGCAAAAAGGGAACTGCTAAAATCAGCAACCCAACAA
>NW_017731673.1:1194228-1203365 GCF_001890085.2 Hipposideros armiger
GCTATTTGCCTTAAATTTCACTTTGCTTAAAATATATTATTAGTTTATGCTATGTGATCATGTAACCTGTTGCCAAGACATTATCTCACCTCCAAACCCCTAAGTCAGGAACATTGGTTCCTCATTCCCCAAACCCCCCCCTACCAATCCCCTATGCTTAGATAAGATTTATTCCTGGTAAAAGAGGAACTTGCTCTCTATATAAGCACTATGCCTTTTAATAAAATTTGTCCTGATTGCCATCCACAGTTAGTGACCCTCCTAATCCCAACTTTGGTGTCTATGCTCTTCTTTCATTTCTCATTTCCTCGCGCCGATCAATCCTGCTCGGGACCCTTCGGTGGGTTCCTGGCCTGCGCATCCAGGTGCCACGATTGTCGAGCTGGCTCTCGGCAATCATGCATATTTCTAAAAGAAGATTCTTCAGTTAACTGAAAGAAATATTCTTTAGGCACAGTTAGTGTATGAGACAACATGAGTGTGGGGAACATATAAATTAGGTTGCAAAAGAAATGCTTTGTAGTGGTAAATAAGACATAAATTAATTTATTCTAACAGTTTTCTAAAATATAATTCTCAATTTTTTTTTTGTGTTTTACTTTCGATTATTTGAGAATATCCTCAGTAATCAACTTAATCATTATTCAAGAAAGCTTGATGAACTGTCAAGGATTGAGGAGATTAAAGAGACATGATGACTATATACAACGTTATTCTTTAGATGGGATCTTGGAATAAAAAAGAGTCCGTTTGTGGAAAAGCTCATGAAATGTAAATAGAGCCCAGGGTTTAGTTAATACATTGTATCAATGTTAACTTCTTGGTTTTCTCAAGTAACCCAAGGTTATGTATATATTAGAGAAAGTTGGATAAAGGGTATTTGGAATTATCTGTAGTAGTTTACAACTTTTCTGTAAATCTAAAAATACTCCAAAACTTTAAAAAAAATGTTTATTATTTAAAAAATACCATTGGAATTCATTATACTAAATAATTTCTGGCCTTTGTTATGTTGAGATATGTTCTTTGCTGAGAGTTTTTATCATAAATGAATGCTGTATTTTGTCAAATGCTTTTTGTGCATCTATTGATAGAACCATATGATTTTTATTTTTCATTTTGTTTATGTGATGTATATCACATTAATTGATTTGTGGATATTGAGCCAACCTTGCATACCAGGAATGAATCCCACTTGACTGGTGTATGATCTTTTTATTGTATTGCTGAATTTGGTTTGCTAATATTTTGTTGAAAATTTTTGCATCTTTGTTCCTTAGGGATATCAGCCTATGGTTTGTGTGTGTATGTGTGGTGTGTGTGTGTGTGTGTGTGTGTGTGATGTCTTTATCTGGTTTGGGGATCAGGGTAACGATGGCCTTGTAAAATGAGCTTGGGAGCCTTCCCTCCTTTTGGATTTTTTGGAACAGTTTGAGGAGAATAGATGTTAATTCTTTTGTTAATGTTTGGTAAAAATTTACCTGTGAAGCCATCTGGTCCAGGACTTTTGTTTGTTGGGAGCTTGTTGATTACTGATTCAATTTTGTTGGTAGCAATTGGTCTGTTCAGATTTTCTGTTTCTTCTTGATTCAGCCTTGGAAGATTGTATGTTTCTAGGAATTTATGCATTTCTTTCAGATTGTCTAATTTGTTGACATAGTTGCTTGTAGTATTTTCTTAACATCTTTTTTGTATTTCTGTGGTGTCTCTGGTCAATCCTCCTCTTTCATTTCTGATGTTATTTATTTGGGTCCTCTTTTTTTTTCTTGATGAGTCTGGTTAAAAGTTTATAAATTTTGTCTATATTTCAAAAAAAACCAGCTCTTGGTTTCATTGATCTTTTGTATTTTTTTTTTATTTTTGGTTTCAATTTCACTTATTTCTGCTCTGATCTGTATTATTTCCTTCCTTGTACTCATTTTGGGATTTGTTTGCTGTTATTTTTCCAGTTCCTTTAGGTGTAAAGATACACTGTTTATTTGAGATTTCTCTTGTTTCTTTATGTAGACCTGCACTGCTATGAACTTTTTTCTTAGGAGTGCTTTCACTGTGTCCCATAGATTTTGGGTCATTCTGCTTTCATTTTTATTTGTCTCTAGGTATCTTTTGATTTCCACCTTGATCTCATTGTTGACCCATTCATTATTTAGTAGCATGTTATTTAGTCTCCATGTGTTTGTGTGTTTTTCAGTTTTTTTCTTTTAATTGATTTCTAATTTCACCCCACTGTGGTCAGACAAGAAACTTGATATTATTTCAATCTTTTTAGATGTATTAAGATGTGTTTTGTGGCCTAACATGTGGTGTATCTTGGATAATGTTCCATGTGTACTTGAAATGAAAGTACATTCTGCTGCTTTGGGGTGAAATGACCTAAAAAGATCAGTTAAATCCATCTGGTCTCATGTGCCTTTAAATCTTCTGTTTCTTGTTGATTTTCCCTCTGGAAGATCTGTCCACTGGTTTCTATGGGGTGTTAAATTCCTCTACTATGATTGTTTTACTGTTGTTCTCTGCCATTATGTTCGTCAATATTGGATTCATATATTTAGGTGCTCCTATGTTAGGTGCATAAATGTTTACTTGGGTGATATCCTCTTGTTGAATTGATCCTTTTATTGTTATGTAATATCCTTCATTGTCTCTTATTTTAAGGTCTATTTTGTATGATATAGGCATTGCTCCTCCAGCTTTTTCCTTGTTTCCATTTCCATGAAATATTTTTCCATTCCTTTTCCTTCAGTCTGTATGAGTCTTTGATCTGCGGGGCGTCTCCTGTAGACAGCATATGCATGGGTCTTGTTTTCTTATCCATTCAGCTAATCTATGTCTTTTGATTGGAGCATTTAATCCATTTATATTTAAAGTGATTGTTGATAGGTACATAGTTATTGCCTTTTTATTATTCATATTTTTTATCTTCATTTGCTTGTTTGTATTCTCCTTTCCACTGCTTAAAGAAGACTTATAACCATTTCTTATAGCACTGGCTTGGTGGTAATGAATTCCTTTAACTTTTTCTTGTCTGGGAAGCTCTTTATCTCTCCTTCAATTTTAAATGATAGCCTTGCTGGATAGAGTAGTCTTGGTTGTAGACCCTTGTTTTTCATCACTTTGAATATTTCCTGCCACTTCCTTCTGGTTTGCAAAGTTTCTGCTGATAAATCAGCTCATCATCTTATGGGAGCTCCCTTGTAAGTAAGTAGTTGTTTTTCTCTTGCTGTTTTTAGTTTTCTCTCTTTGTCTTTAATTTTTACCATTTTAAGTATGATGTGTCTTCGTGTGGGCTTGTTTGGGTTCATTTGGTTGGGACTCTCTGTACTTTCTGGGTTTGTATGTCTATTTTCTTCACCAAGTTAGGAAAGCTTCCAGTCATTATTACTTCAAACAGGTTCTCGATCCCTTGCTCTAACATTTCTCCTTCTGGTACTCCTATTACATGAATGTTGTTATGCTTGATGTTGTCCCCCAGGTTTCTTAAAGTACCTTTCTTTTTTTTATTATTCATTATTTTTTGTTGTCATTCTTGTTTTGGTTGGATATTTTCTGCTGCCTTGTCCTCTAAGTCAATGATTCGATCCTCTGCTTCATCTTTCAGTGGTATTTCAAATTGGTGCAGCCATTATGGAAAACAGTATGGAGGTTCCTCCAAAAATTAAAAATAGAACTATCTTATGATCCAGAAATTCCACTTCTGGTTATCTGTTCAAAGAAATCCAAAACACTAATTATAAAAAAAATGTATATGCACCCCTATGTTTACTCCAGTGCTATTCACAATAGCCAAGATATAGAAACAACAGAAATGTTCATCAATAAATAATTGGATAAAGAAACTGTGGTACAAAATGGAGTATTACTCTGCCATAAAACGAATGAAATCTTACCATTTGCAACAACATGGATGGACCTAGAGGATATTATGCTAAGTGAAATAAGTCAGACAGAGAAAGACAAATACCATATGATCTCACTTATATTTAGGATCTAAAGAACAGAATAAATGAGCAAACAAAACAGAAATAGATTCATAGATATAGAAAAAATTTGATGGTGGCTGTGGGATGGGTAAGGAAGTTGAAGAGATTAGGAAATACAAATTAGTAGTCACAAAACAGTCACAGAGATGTGAAATTCAGTATGGGGAATGTAATCAATAATGTAAAGTCTATATAGGGTGTTAGATGAGTACTGAACTTAATGGGGGGTGATGTCATAGATTATATAAATGACTAACACTGCACTGTACACCTGAAGCTAATATAAAATAATATTGAATATCAATGATAATTAAATATAGATCAATAGATAGATAGATAATAGATGTTCAAGAGAGGTAAAGTACAGCATAGGAGATATAGTCAATGGTATTGTAATAGCTATGTATGATATTAGAGGGGTAGTAGACTTTGGGGGGGTTATCACTTTGTGAGGGGTATAAATATCTAATCATTATGTTGTTTTGTGCACCTGAAACTAACAGAACAAAAAGACAAAAAATATAATGATAAAAAATTATGGATTAGTAGACTTGATTTAAGTTTTACTGTAGTGATTACCTGTGTTTTTATGCTTCCATCCACTTTAAAGGAATCAACCTTGTGAATTGATAATAGGATACAAGGTAAAACTATATTAATAAAATGGAAGAAGGGACCCATGAATGAATTAATTTCTGGTATCTGATTCTCAGTGAAAACAAATGTATTATCATTGACACCTATGGGGGATATATGCTGGTTGAAAATATCTGAGGTTTGGAGACTTCATAAACCCTCTTCAAAATTGAATAAGATTTTGAATTACACTTATGATCTATCTGGTACCAATTAAATAGCCCAGTGCCTAAGGAAAATTATGTTTTCAGATTTGCTTTAATCACCACAATAGTATTGCAAAATATGTACATATTTTTTAGTCTCTATAATTTGTTTATGTGCTTTCCTTTCTCAATGACAATATGAAATAAATTTTGTTTTGATGAAAAGCGTAACTTTCTGGAAAATGTATAATAAAAATGAAGAGTAGAAAATATGTCCTATGAAGACACCACATTAAAAATATTATATATTTTTTTCTAACACAGTGGTTCTCAGTCCTGGCTGCACAAGAGAATGTCTGGGAACCGACAAAATATTCTTATGCCCAAGACCAACTCCAGACTAGTTAAAACAGAATATTTATGGTTGGGGCATCTATACTTTTAAAAATTCACCAGGCAATTCTAGTGTGCAGCCAATGTTGAGAAATACTGGTAAAAAACCAAAAGCATATTCAAGTAAAACTGCATTGATTTACTGAATATTTGGTTAAATGCTGGCTGCATTCTAAATTAGCCACTATCTTCTTATCTACTCTGGGTTTTCCAACTATGCTTAAATACTGTAACTACTCTATCTTCTAAAGCAGAGGTCACAAACTGGTGTCTGATGGACCAAATCCGTTTATAAAATGTATTAAATTTGCTTTATACAGTGTTTAGAAAGTTAGAATTTACTGACATTTTAAATAAAAGTTTATATTTCTAGCTTCTAAAATAATCTGTTGTTAGCTGATTTGCATTCCCTCATATCAATAATTGCAGCGAAAAAGAGCATGTTCTCTTCAGAAAGGGCATTAGTTTTATTTACCAGTCTCCCTTGCTACCTATTATTCCTTAGACACTGAGGCAGAGTAAGTTAAGATTTATTTCTGGTTCATGACATCATCTAGCATCTGACCATATTTGATTTAATAAAGATTTGATAAATAACCCTGTGGAGAAAGTAGTGACTAGTTATGGACAGAGAAGAAGGTGGTGGATGACTAGGACAGGATAGGAAACAGGTGATGAAAGTGGAGAGGAAGGACACATACGTTTTGAGTGTTATAGGTTCTCCCGCTCCGCACCCATTTTGCCCTTCAGCTTCCTCTATGTCTATATTATGTTCCTGATTTTGGGGATAGGTTTTCAAAATGCCCTAATGAATACAACATTTGCTATAGATTTCTTTTAAGATTTTATTGGGGAATTGGGGAAGGGGAACAGACAAGTTGCTGTCCTTTTATTCTTCAGTCTAGTTGTGGAGGATGTCGCTTCACTGGACCATGTTGGTATTATCATTGCGCTCTTCCCAGGGCTCACGGCAGCTCACGAAAGCTCACACCTGCTGCCCGCCAGCCCCACTGCAGCCCACACCGTCTCCAGCTCCAGGTTGAGCTTCTGTTCACCATCTTAGCTGTAGAGGGCGCAGCATCACTGGCCCTCATGTGGTATCCGAAAAGGGACCCTGCTGCTCAGAGCTGGCGTCCCAAGCCAACTCTTAACCAACGCACCACTTGGCCGGCCCTGCTATAGATTTCTTATTGATGTTCTTATCATAATAAATTCCATGCCATTCCATGTTTGCTAAGTTTTTAAAAATATAACCATGAGTTGGTACTGAAATTTGCAAATGCTGTTATTTTTTCAATCTATTGAGATGATTATACATTTTTTGTTATTGATATGGTCATATGATTTTCTCATTTTTTAAAATACAGGGTGAATTAACTAATTATTAAATGTCTAAGCAACCTTGACTACTTGGAATAAAATCTATTTGGTTGTGCTCTATTACCCTTTTTAAATATCACTATATTCAATTTGCTAATATTTTGTTAAGGATTTTTTAATCTATTTACATGACAGAGATCGGTTTAAAACCTTCATCCTTATAAATCCTTGTCAGGTTTTGAAAACAAGATTATGCTTCCCCCATTAAATAAATGTTATGAAGTATTTCTTTCATTCCTATTGTCTGGAAAGGTTTTTCCATATTGGAGTTATTTCTTCATTAAATATTTAGAAATACTCTCCAGCAAAGTCATCTGGGACTGGGGTTTTCTTTGTGAGAAGATTTTCAAATCAAGAATTAAATACTTTTATAGATATTTGACTATTCAAATTTGTTTCTTCTTCTATTAGCTTTTATAGGTTATGAATTGTTGAATTTATTTATTTCATCCAAATTTTAGTTATTAACATAATGATGTTTGTAACATCTTTTTGTCTTTCTGATACCTAAGGAATCTGTAATTGCATTCAGTTATTTTCCTTCCTGAAATACAAGATATTCATTATCTCTTTCTTATTATTGATTGATTACAATAAGTTATCAATTTTGTTAATCTTTGCAAAGTATTAACTGGTGTATTTGTAGATACTAGTGCACTCTATTTCACTTTACCTTCCTATATTTAGTTTTCTACTCTTATTTGTATTATTTCTTTTCTGCCATGTTTCTTAAGGTTGTTTTGCTCTTGTTTTTCTGATTTCTTTAGATAGAAATTTAAATAATAATCTATTTATCTTTTTAATTCTTTCATTCTAACTTCTATGTTTCAGAGTGATGTGATTAGGTTAAAAACAAATTTTAATATTATTTGTACTGGAATGACACTTTATCATCTCCAATATTGCTTCTTGATGAGTATTGCCACTGGGTTAAGCATTCTAGGTTGCCATCTATTTTCTTTCAACTCTTTAAATATGCTGACTTTATTTTTGCCTCCTGCCTTCTATCATTTCTATTGAGAAGTTATCCCTGAGGCTTGTCATTGTTATTTTGATAGTATTTTGTGTTGTATATCTTTACCTGAGCTTCTTGAATATGTAGAATTATATCTTTCATTTGTTTGGAAAAGTTACTGGCCATTATCTTTTTGACTATTGCTTCTGTCACATTCTTTCCTTCCTTTCTAGGATTTTAGTTATACATATATTTTTGCATGTCTCATTTAGCTATTACACTCTAATCTGTTTCTTCCCCCATCACTTGTTCCCTCTGGGTTTTCTTTCTTTCTTTCTTTCTTTCTTTCTTTCTTTCTTTCTTTCTTTTTTTTTACTTTACCTGTTTTTGTTTTTAGGTTAATCTTGTGTTGTGCTGTCCAATCTGCTGTATGAGTTAAACTCATACACTGAGTTCATAATTACAGGTATTATGTTTCAGTTCTAAAATGTCCTCTTCATCCTTAATTTTATATTCAAAATTTCTGTTGAAATCCTCTCTTTTCATCTACCTTGTCAATCATTTAAATAATTATTCTTTTGCATGTTAATTATAGTTATTTAAATTACTTTTCTCCTACCTCCAGAATCTGAATGACGTGAGCATCTAAATCTTTTATTTGCCTTTTCTGTTGATTGTCTGGAATACTTTTTCTGCCTCTTTGTATTTCTGTCATTATTTTTTTATCACATGCTGGGTATTATGTGTACATAACTACTGAGGTTCCAGATAATTTTGTTTTTCACAGAGAGGGTTCTCCCCTTTTCCTATTAGGTTGATCAAGTGTACTACTGATAACTTCAATCCAAAATTGAGCTGGTCGAAGCTAGGCTTCAGTTTGTGAGACTCAGTCTACTTCTTGTTTTCCCTGGTCATAAGTATGGCCTGTCTGGGCCTCTAATTGGGACTTTGGTGAGTCTCTGTTTCCTGGGTCCTTTAGAGATTCTAGTTCTGCCCTTTACATATTTTAGCATAGTTTGTTAGCCTCTTACCTGTGATTGTTTCAAAATCTGGTAAATGCATTGAAGTAGAAAATGGCAATATATTGGAGGAAAGTGTTTGTTTTCTAAGCCCAGCATAATTGGGAAGATTTTTATCTGCTTTTTAGAGTCTTTCTCTCTAGCTTCTCAGCCTCCTGCACTGCACCAAAATTAAGGAACTGTCTCCTGTTTGAAAACTGGTCATGTGTTCCATTTTCCTTAATTGTTCAATTTATCATCCAAGTCAGCTGCAAACAACCACTGAAAGCTTTGCTGATTTTTCTTTCCCCCAGCAAGGACACTCTGCCTGGGGAAGTTTGAAATCTGGGAAAGTCTGATACATTGCTAACACACAGAATGTGCATATGCTCCCTAGAGAAGTTAATAACTGGGAATCATCAACTCACCATAGAATGCTTCTCTCCTTACTTAGATTTTTGGTTCATTTACTCATCCTTGCTTCCAAATTTCCCTGATTCCTTTAAAATGTGATGTTTGTACTTCATCAAGCTTTTTGTAGTTTTTGAAGTAGGAAAATTAACATGCCACTGTGAACATCTTATTCAAAAGGAGAAGTCAAATTATGGCTTTTCCCCTCGCCTTTTCCAATAATAGAGTTTAAAAATAT
>NW_017731673.1:1203399-1228715 GCF_001890085.2 Hipposideros armiger
TCCCCTCTAGCTGCCTTTCTTTTTTCTTCTTTCCTTGAAAACATCTTGTTTTTCTCCTCTCTCTCTCTCTCTCTCTCTCTCTCTCTCTCTCTCTCTCTCTCTCTCTCTCTCTCTCTGTGTGACCTATTTCCTATCTAAATGTTTTGGAAATATAACAGTACTTTTCTTATTGCACATAAAACTTTACTCTCAAAGGATATGCTCAGTTGTCTCATAGACCAATTACATACTGTACTTTTCTTCTATTTAAGTAAGCAACAAAAAGTTCACATACCTTTTGTGAATCTATGTAAACAAACATTTTCAAAAACCAAAAGGATCCAAGATAGGTACAATTCAGTTTCTCCTTGAAATTCCTTTTTCTAAAACTAGATATAAAACTTGATTAAAATTGTAAATATTTTTTATTTTACCTATTGTTTAATTCTTAGTACATATTTATGGTGGGGCTGCTTTGCTAGGAATTTAGAGGCAGTGCAAATGGGCACAAGGGATTCTATTTTTTTTAAGATTTTATTGGGGAATTGGGGAAGGGGAACAGTGCTGGGGAATTGGGGAAGGGGGATAGCCAAGTTGTTGTCCTTCAGTCTTAGTTGTGAAGGACACAGCTAGCTCAGCTCCAAGTCCAGTCTCCATCTGGCCACCCATCGGCAGCTCGTGGCTGCTCAGCTCAAGGTGCCGTGTTCAATCTTAGTTGCATGTGAGCATAGCCCATCATCCCATGTGGGAGTTGAATTGGAAACCTTGTTGCTAAGAGCTCATGCTCTAACCACTGAGCCATCCGGCCGTCCATCGGCAGCTCGGAGCAGCTCAGTTCAAGGTGCCAGTGTTCAATATTAGTTGCAGGTGAGCATAGCTCACCATCCTATGTGGGAGTCAAATCGGCAACCTTGTTGTTAGGAGCATGCACTCTCACCAGCTGAGCCATCCTGCCACCTGTTGGCAATTCAGCAGCAGCTCAGCTCGGGCTCAGCTCACTGGCCCATGTGGGAATAGAACTGGCGACCCTGTTACTCAGAGCTTGCACTCTTGAGCAAGCTCTTAACCAACTGAGCCACTCGGCTGGCCGGGGATTCATTCTTTATTGCAGAAAGTTTCCTTGGTATTTGGCTTAACTGTTTTTCCTTTGATATTAGTATCAGAGAAAAAATGGTCAATATTGCTCCTTACTGAAAATGAATCTGATTTTTGATCAAACGTGGAATTCCACAGATGATTATAATAGTTCTTTTCTTGAAGCACAGGTCATTTCTTCCAAGCAATACAAAAATCAAGCTGGAGTGGAAAATTTCAGAATAGTCTCACTCACTTCTTAAATACCTTCTTTGACCTCTCTACATTCTGATTATATGGATGTCCTTATCTTAATCAGTTCAGAAATCACCCCTTGAGAACTTCCCTTCTATGACCCTTCTCCTCCATGAAAGCCATCACACCCCTCTTTTGCAACTCCTTCAAGCTCCTCCTTAATGCTCCGTTACCTTTTGTTATGGTTTCTAATATTTTAGTTAGGTCTCGTTTTACTCCGGATACTGCTAGAAATGCTTCAGACATTATGGTGAAGAACGGGATAAATGAAAGCTGCATTTACAGGTTTACCATCAAGATGAAACATTAATGTTTCAGTTATCTATTGCTGTAAAAATACTACCACAAAAATTAGTGGCTTAAAATAACAATTTTCATTATATTTCACTTTTCTGTGTGTTTATTGGGTTCAGTTGGGTGATTCTTGTTTGAAGTATCTCATGCAGTTTCTGTCAGATGTTAACTGAGGCTGGAACCATCCGAAGGTTAGCTTGGACTGTATGTATAGATGGCTTCTTCATTCACATGGCTAACATGTTAGTTGAGATGTCTACAAGAGGTGAAAATTGGCTGGACATCTCATTTTCTCTCTACATGACTTCTCCACTTGGCTAGCTTGGGCTTTGTTATTGCATGGAGATGTCAGTGTACCTGGAGTTCTTACATGGTGACTGAATTCTGCCAAGGAGAATGTTCCAAAACACTAAGATAGAAGCTACAGGTTTTATTTTCACCCAACCTCAGAGGTTACTTACCATTACTTCTATTACATTTACACAGCCAGCCCAGTTTCAGTGGTAAAGGGGATTATATGAGTTTATGAATATCAGGTGTTGTGTTTCATGTTTTCATGGGGAGGCTATTTTTGAAAAATAGCTGCTACAAACTGCATAACAAGACACACCATAGCATAACTCCTGAGTGTTTTTAAAAATAATATCTGTATTTTCCTTCATTTTTGGTTGCATTATAAAAATCACACTTCTATTATCCTACCTTGACATATGCTAGAGTCCACATTAGCGGTGGATACGTTTCTTAGGAATTGCTTTGGGGGAGAGAGTAGGAAGGGAAAAAATGTTCTGTCAAGCTAGAGTTGATCTAATTTGTCACAGGTAGAAGTTGTAAGCAAATTGATTTTGCATTGGTATATTAGCTACATGCAGGCTGATAACACCAAGAAGAAATTTCTCTTGCTACCTAAAAATTGCCTGCCATTCATTCATTACTAATCATTCATACTTTGCTATGCTTGGGATTAAGTTCAACTTCACTAGACTTTAGTTACTATATATTAAAGAATATAGTTCATTGTAAGCTCCTTACCAATCCCTGAGTTCATATTAGCGGTGTCCTCTGCAAGAATGTATTTAGTTTGATTTTAAAGTTATTAACTTATCTTTGCCTGCAGAAGGATAATTTATATTAGACATGAATGATAAAAAAAAGAAATATTGTTGTGTTCGAAATCTGGACAGATAAAATGGAACAGAAAAAATACATTGAGGACAAATAGTAATACCTACTACACATACCTTTACCTCATATAGATCACACATAGAAAACATGAAGAATACTTTGAAAATTCTTTAGGTTTTTTTGGGGTTTTTTTAGCTGAGCCATCCTACCACCTGTTGACAGCTCAGCGGCAGCTCAGCTTGGGCCAGGACTCGAACTGCTGTTGCTCAGAGTTTGCACTCTTGAGCAAGCTCTTAACCAACTGAGCCACTCAGCCAGCAGGATTTTTAAAATTAAATTAAAAAATGGAATGAAGTCTATGATGCTGATAAGCATACTCTGTAGAAACAAGGAAGAATGTGTTTTTAGCATCAAAAGAGTTATGAACACTGGGAGCATACTCTTTCAAAATGTTCATGAGTATGAAAGTAGCCGTCACTTTTTTAGGGTGTGTGTGTATGTGTGTGTGTGTGTGTGTGTGTGTGTGTGTGTTCTCCTTCCAAGATGGATTGCAATCTCCAAGTAGACTTGTTTAAAAAAGACTTTCAAGTTACACTTTATATTTCTAAAGGAAAATCCATAACTATATTATAAGTCTGATTTGATACCACTTTAAAAGCCTGATGTCCTTCCTGATCAAATTCAAATCTTAACAAAAATACAACCATTCAGTCTTTGCAAATTAAATTTATTATTTTAATTTGCATGGATTTTATAAAACAATGTGTTGCCTAAAAGTTGGCTGATGCATCACCAAGTGCTCTATGACACATATTATAAAGTTGATGATAAAATTCTGGACATGAAGCAATCAATATTTGCTTCAGTTAACATTTCAAAAAGATGAAAAGTCACTGCTGTGCCGAGATTTTTTTGAGGTTAGACTTAGCTTCATACAATAATTTTCCCAGTTGTTTTCATCATTCGTGAGTTTCCTTTTGTTTACCTTAATTTGCAGTTTGAAAAATACCCAGGAAAAACAGTTCTAAGTAAGTTGTCAAGAGAACCTTTGTTTCAAATAGTGTAATTTCAGAAGTGAGGAAATGGGAGTTAATAATGGTTAACACACATCTGTAATTGAAGCTGTCAACCCATTTCTCTTTTCGTTTTGCAGGAACAAGTCCCTGTGATTACTGTTTGTAGTTGTCAGGAAAGCATCTATCACAAAGCAAAACAAAACAAAAAACCAAAAGAACAAAAAACACCTGAAACTTTTATTTGATTCTTTTGAAGTGTTCTTTTCTTGAGGAAATGTTTATTTCTCCTTCATGAATTATTTTGGAATTTTTCTGGACAAAGTTTCCATGGCCAATATTTTCATGTTTTGTAGTTTGTCATTTTAAAGTTGTTTTCTTTTACAAGTAAAGAATAATCATGAATTATTTTTCTAGGGCATTCACCAACTAGGCTACAATTCTTTACTTAGAAATTTTGGTCAATAATGTACTAGAAAAGTATTCTGACTTTTACAAAATAATTCAACCTTTTGCCTCTTAAAATAGTTTTCACATAAAATTTCCAAAATAATGTCAATATATAACGAACAAATTTAAAGCACTTTTAATGTTAGATGAAGCAATGATAGATGTGTGTGCTCTATTAGCAAATTGTTGGCTCTTTTTAATAACAAAATATGGAGACACAGCCATGAAGTCCACCTTGGCAATGCTTGCCAAAAAATTGAGATCTTTACAACATAGATGTGTAGTTCAAGTTAATTATCTTGAAGGGAAATTAATGAGCATCTACTTTGGCTACTCTGCTCTAGGTACTAAAGACTAGGTAGAGAGCAACTAGGATGTGTGAGAAAAGAGTAAGGAAGGAGGAAAATTTTAAGGTAAGGTTGAGAAAAGTTTTTGCAATAGATTGTGACACCATAATAAGAAATTTGGATTTCATCTTGAAAATAATTTTATTTTATTGGGGAATTGGGGGATGAAACAGCACTGGGGGATGGGGAAGGAGAACAGACAAGTTGCTGTCCTTTTGTTCTTCATTCTAGTTGTGGAGGACGTTGCTTCACTGGCCCATGTTGGTATCATGATCATTGCACTCTTCCTGGTTGAGGCAGATCGGTTGCCGGCCATTGGATGGCTGCTCATGGCATCTCACAGCAGCCCCCTGCAGCCCCACTGCAGCCTATACCATCGCCGGCGACTCACAGCAGCCCAGCTCCAGGTCAAGCTGTTGTTCACCATCTTAGCTGTGGAGAGTGCAGCGTCACTGGCCCATATGAGTTCCAAACCGGCAGCCCTGCTGCTCAGAAGTCGTGCTCCCAAACCAACTCCTAACCAACGAGCCACTCAGCCGGCCCTTGAAAATAATTTTTGAAGTGACATGATAGATATGGGTTTCAAAAAGATAATTCTGGCCTTACTATGAAGGACAGATTGGAGGAAATGCGTGCCTCAGAGACTACTTCTTTGGAGGTTACTGCAAGAGATGATGAAAGATTGTTTCAGGGAAGGAATAGTAGGCGTAGAGAGATGGAACAGACAGAACTAATTGGAAGTACAAAGTAGAAGAGGGAGAGTTCTTGGGTGACACCAATCTGTATTTCTGGCTTATTCTCGGTTAATAAGTGTCATTTCTCTGCCAGGAACTGTTCTACATGTTGCTGGCCATATAGCTAAGGGTAAAAACTGTCCTTGAGAAAAACTTATGATCACAGAAAGAAATTTATTCGTTCAAATTGTTTTGTAAACAAAAATAGTGTGCTACCACTTCCTACTTTTTCTTTGTTATATGTTTCCATCTATATTTACACATATGTTAAAGACATATTTCTTTTCCAGGGTGATTTCCAATCTCACATACCATCCTTGATCTGATTATTCCCACAAATGATGAAAACATTGTCAACAGTTTTGTTTCTGAGATCTCACATGCTCTTTAGCATAAATGTCTTCTTTCTGTGAACTGTTTGAAATATTTTCCTCATTTTCTCAAAATTCTCAACTGTCTTGCCATCAATCCTTGCATTAACTTTAATTTAGATCTTAGGATCAGAGGAGAAATCTCTTTATTCCTCTTATTTTACAGTGTGAAAACTGAGAACTTGGGGCAAGCCGAGTGGCTCAGTTGGTTAAGAGCTTGCTCAAGAGTTTGAGCTCTGAGCAACAGCAGTTCGAGTCCCAGCCTGAGCTGAGCTGCCGCTGAACTGCCAACAGGTGGCAAGATGGCTCAGATTAAAAAAAAAAACATAACAAAAAAAACTGAGAACTTGGAGAGAGAAAGTGATTTGCTCAAGTCTCTAACGATAAACCCTGAGAACAGGATCCAAATTTCATACTGCAGACATTACAATTTCTTAGCTTATGGTTCTATCATAAATTACTCATATATTATTTTCTTGCCTTTGTTCGCCATTTATTCTCATTTTAACAATCTTTCAGCAATTTTTTTCTATTTACATGCCCCTTTGACTTAGAAGGAACATCCACTTGTTCTTTGAGTTTTCTCTTTCACAAGTATTATTTCACCCACTTTTATTTTTAACTTTTTAGTTTTTATTTATTATTTTTTAAATTAAAGTTTATTGGGGTGACAATTATTAGTAAAGTCACATAGGTTTCAAGTGTATGTTTCTGTAATACATCATCTATACATCATGTTGTGTGTTTTTTAGCCCCTTTCAGTAATGATGATGATAATGATATTAACATCTATACTTATTAAATACTTTTTCTGTGCCAGAAACTGCATTGAGCCATTTACATAGATTGTCACTTTACAAATGTATACAGAAAAATCATATGAAGTATGTGTTATGGACTAAATGTTTGTGTGTCCCCAAATTCGTATGGTGAAACCCTGCCTGCCAATGTGATAGATAGTATTAAGAGGTGGGGCCTTTTGGAGGTAATTAAAATTAGGTGAGGTCATATTGGTGGAGCCCTCATGAATGGATCCCTGTTCTTATAAGAAACATGAGAGCTTGCATCCCCTCTCTGCTCTCTGCCATGTGATACTACAAGACAGCAGTCTTCAAGATGAAGAGGGCTCTCACAGCAAATCAACTATGCTGGCACCCTGGTTTTAAACTTCCAACCTCCACTATTAGGAGGAATACATTTCTATTTTTTCATAAGCCATCCAGTTTATGGTATTTTGTGATAGTAGCCCAAGTTAACTAAGACAAATGTGTATGTTTAAAGTCCTCATTTTATATTTAGGTTTTAGTGACTGGTTACTTGTCCAAGTAAAACAGCCAAAAAAGCAGCAGAGACAGGATTTGATCACAGTGAGTGAATTCCTAAAACATTTTCCTACTTACTGATTTGCTAAGTATACCTTCCAGAGTATAAGTGAGATATACAATCACTTCTTGTTCCACTAACATTAAAAAGAAAATAGAGAGAAATGGTGAAAACATGTGAAATCTTTACAGTGTATTCATCTTAACTTCTATTGAGCAAAACAAGATTTGTGTTTAAATATAAATATATATTAAAATATCAATATACTCTGGAAACTTTCTTAGAATAGATACCTGAATGAACAATATCCAGATTTCAAATCCTAAATTATTAATTATAACACTCATATGAGTGCTAAGGAATATATACAAATATCAGATGGTATCATTTTGAATGGTCATCATATATTGATTTTGAGACATTTAGAATGAAAGAAATAGAGGCAATAAGCGAGTTACTCATTTTCCAAACTTCCTTGTTTGACCCATTGCAGACCATATTACCAGTTTTTCTTCACAATTTACTGCTCTTCTCTACTCTAATTTATCTCTACTCTATTCAGTTAGATAGCTCTAAGGCTCTCTAAAATGACCAGTTTCATTTTTTTGTATGTGCATTTACTTTCACTTTTTACCTGTTTCAACATGCATATGATTCTCCATGTTTAATAATTTCACCATAGCAAATAGTATCTTCTATGAAAACAAACACTTTCCTATAATCTTTATTTTGCCAGCTAAAGCCTTTGCTCTTCATTGGTGTCACTAAAGGTCTTATTTTTATAATAAATCATTTCTTTTTTGGAAAGTAAGATTATTTGGAAGAGATCACATGAGGATTCAAGGATTTCTTTTGCTTATTTCAAGTGGGTGATTTGATGCCATGACACTGATACAGGATTAAGTTATAGTGCCCTCAACCCCTTCATTTCACTCAGAAGTCAGAACTTGAATGTTATAAACTTGAAAGAATATTATTGGTATTGCTATGTAAATTTGGCCAGACTCTACTGACAAAGTACCCTGGGAAGTCTATTGAATTTCAAAATCATTTTCTCAGAGCAGTTTATTCAATCTGACCTCTCAGAGCTTGAACAGGAATTTAAATGGGTATTCATTTTAAGGAACTAAGTGTTGTAGGAGTTTGCCCAGCATAACCTATCCATGTCCAGCTATAAAGCCCTGGACAACTACATTAAATGTATGTCTAAAATCTCCTCAACAATTTATGACTTATTTGTCATTCTTTATAGTATGAGAAAGTCAGCACAAAGAGTGTTGCTAGCTTCCTAACTTTATGGAATGGCTTTGATTAGGAATGGCATTGTATATCTGTCCAGGAAGGAGACATTAAATAGTGGATTCTCACAGTTCCTTTCAAAACCATGATTTTTGAGATGAAATATTCTATAATATTTATATTTATTACAAAGCATGAGGTTTAACCTAGATTCCATAGTAAATGACAGTTTAGACAATTAGGGATTGTCCCAGCACTAGTTTTTAGTCTATTGATTTTCCCTTACAAATCTAGTTTTCACCTTGTTACTAACTAAATAAAGCTGATACTAAGTTATTGAATTAAATTTCAATATGTCATGTCTTATGTAGTAATTTAAAATGTCCCAATGTTGGTATATTTCTATTTTATAGATGCTAGTAAAATATTGATTTATACAGACACTCCTCCCACAGGGCTTTTCTAAGCTTTAGCAATGCAGAAATAACCAATTATAAATGCATTTTCAAGATAGGATTTCTCAAAGGACAAGTAAGGTATTTCAGGTATCCCCTCCATAACCAAGTTCCAGTAGGTACAAATTAAAATTTTACTAATAGAATTTTATATATAAAATCACATCAGATGTGGGGCAAGAAAAGTCAAGTTAGTATTAGTGTAATAGCTAAAAGTATATTCTTCAGAGTTAGAAATAGGTGAATTCAAATTCAAGGTTTGCTACTTACTAGCTGGATGACTTCAGAAAATATACTGAACCTTCCTGAGCCTCATTGTTGTTATTTGTACAGTCGTTCTGATGACTAAAGGAGAAGTTTTGTAAAGTCTACATAAATGCTTGAAAAATGCCAGTTACCATTATCAAAGCATTATAAACAAGGAACTTTTTATCTACTACCTAAATTATCAGCCAGCCCTAGAAACCAAAATTTATGATAGCTTTACAAACCCCCAATTCTATTATTTTAATCATGCAATGAGGACTGAGATGTTTTTCATTTTCTTATAGGTTTTTAGAAATAGCAAAGGAAGAAAAATAAGCTTAAGGGTATTGTAAATTAACTCGTAATTAACTATTATCTTAATATAATGGGTTTGAAAGCTTTTACTTTATTGTCAAAATTAGTAATGGAAGATTTAGATGCTCTATTATTCCCTATTGATATACGAGGAAACACATAAATAACAATCTGATGTGCTTGTGTAGCCATCAGCAAATCATGTAGAATTACACTTGATAACATTTCACAGTTAAGGCTGCTGTATAGACACACTACTCACATTGTGCATGTATTGTGGGAACACATGCTTAAGTATAAACCAAAGTAGACACACAAATGATACTTTACAGAATTGTCTGACAAATAATTTTAGTTTATTTTTAAACTACGAGGCCAATTTTAACTCCTCTGGCTGCAGATATGAAGCTGAGATGCAGACTGTGACCGGGGTTTACTTTGGCTCAGCTGAGACTAGAACACAGACAGTGTTCTCTCTATCACGCTTACGACCTCTTTGGTCTCATGACATCGACCTTTCTGAAGAATACTGGTCAGATATTTGGGAATGTCACCCAGGTTGGGCTTGCCTGGTATTTTCTCATCAGAATGGGGTAATGGATTTTTTGGAATTATACCACAGATGTGAACTACCCTTCTTATCATATCATGAGGGAGATAATATCCACATGACTTATTGGTAGATGTTAAACTTGCCTACTTGGTTAAGATGGTATTTTCCAGGCTTCTCCACTGAAAATTTATAGTTTTCCCTGTCCATTCTCTATTTTCCAGAAGTAAGTCACCAAGTCCAGGCCAGATTCAAAGGGAGGAGAATTAAGCTCCGCCTCCTGTCAGGAGAAGTATCAAATACTTTGTAGACACTTGTTAAAAACCACCACAGTGATTGGGATGGCCAGGTGGCTCAATTGGCTAGGACTGTGCTCTGAACAACAAGGCTGTCAGTTCAATTCCCACATGGGCCAGTGAGCTGCACCTTCCACAACTAGATTGAAGTCAAAGACTTGAGCTGAGCTGCCGGTGGGCGGCCGGATGGCTCAGTTAATTAGAGCACGTGCTCTTGACAACAAGGTTGCCGGTTCGATTCCTACATGGGATAGTGGGCTGCACCTGCCTCAACCCCACCCACCGAACTAGATTGAAAACAGTGACTGGACTTGGAGCTGAGCTGCGCCCTCTACAACTAAATTGAAGGACAACAACTTGACTTGGAGCTGATAGGTCCTGGAAAAAACACTGCTACACCCCTCTCACAAAAAACAACAACAACAAAAAAAAACACCAAAACAAACAAACAAACAAAAAAACCACCACAGAGATTAATAACTATGTTTGGAAATAATTTGAAGGTATTCTCACAACCTCTTTCTCTTTAATGTTTCCTCCACGTGTTTTAGCCATTATTAATGGATCTTGCTTGTAGCAGTTACTACTGCTACATTCCACTCGTGATTTTCTATTCCCATCATTCCCTCTAACTTTATCATATGGAATTCTTCTGTAAGAAAGATCTGTCCCTTCTTCCCATTTATTATTTGTTTATTTAGTCATTTATTTATCAGCATTGAATTACAGGTGTTTATTTTAGTCTTTGGGTTATAATCCAAAACTATAATTATTTATTTTGTTGCTCAAATTGTTCCAGATTTGGTCATTGGGGCTGTTTTTCAGTTTGGCTTCTGAGTCTTTTTTTTTTTTTTAAGGAAAAAAAAAAGATTTTATTGGGGAATTGGGGGAAGGGGAACAGACAAGTTGCTGTCCTTTTGTTCTTCAGTCTAGTTGTGGAGGACGTCGCTTCACTGGCCCATGTTGGTATTATCATTGCGCTCTTCCCGGGTGAGGCAGATCGGTCACCGGCCTCTGGATGGCTGCTCATGGCAGCCCAGCTCCAGGTCGAACTGTTGTTCACAATCTTAGCTGTAGAGGGCACAGCGTCACTGGCCTATGTAGGAACAGAACCAGCGGGCCTGCTGCTGAGAGCTCTGGCTCCCAAGCCAACTCTTTTTTTTTTCAGTAATTTATTTTTTTATTGTGAAATAAATATTTTTTTAAAATTAGTGTCAGCTGTACAATACAGTATAATAGTTATACTTTTTACCCCTCAAAGTGACAACCCCCCTCCCCCATCTGCCGCCCCACTCCCCCTGATATCATACATATCTATTGCAATTCCCTTGACTCCACTCCCACACTATACTCCACGTCCCATGACCATATATATATATATATATATATATATAGTCACTTATAGTTGACATACACTATTATACAACATCAGCTTCAGGTGTACAGTGCAGTGATCAGGCCTCTACCCCATCCATGAAGTGGTCTCCCTAACAAGACGTGACCACCTGACACCCTACAAAATATTAACAACATTATTCATTATATTCCCCGAACTGCCTTTTATATCCCTGTGGCAATATTGTAGTTATGTATTTATGCTGTCTAATCCCTTCCCCTTCTCCCTCATCCCCACCCCCCACCCAACTAGCAGCCATCAGTTCCTCTGTATCTCTGAGACCACTTCTGTTTACTTTGCTCGTTCATTCAGTTTTTTAGGTTCCACATATAAGTGGGATCATATGGTATTTGTCTTACTCCGACTGACTTGTTTCACTTAACATAATAGTCTCTTACTCTGCTATAAAGAAGAATGAAATCATACTAAGCCAATTCTTAACCAACTGAGCCAGTCAGCTGGCCCCTGAGTCATTTTTAATATGACTTAATCTCTCTCTCTCTCTCTCTCTCTCTCTCTCTCTCTCTCTCTCTGTCTGTCTTTCTCATTCTTTTTTTTTTTAATTGAGGAATTTGGGGAGGGGAACAGTGTTGGAGAATTGGGGAGGGAAACCAACCAAGTTGTTGTTCGTCAGTCTTAATTGTGGAGGGAACTGTGGAGAGCCGGAGGTCTGCAGTAAGGGTTAAGCCCGGCAGCTGGCAAGCTGACAGGCTTTCAGGCCCAGGTGAGCAGTGTGGGAAGGTTGCTAGATAGATCTCTTTCTCCACTGTGCTGCTGCAAGCCTATGTCACAAACAACCTTGAAAGTTACAGAGTGAATTGCCACCCTGTTAGCAGTTTCTACTTGCTATACTTTGTCTCGCTTTGGGAACATTTGCTTCCCTACTCTGTCAAACTCACCCCACCGGGGGAAAAAACGGCTTACTAGCAAAAATTGTAACCGCCATCCCTTAGGAGATAAGCAACCTTAGCCTAAAGCAAGTGTGTGTAACCAGTACATAAGAAAAACGCTGTGCCTTGAATAAAGACTTCCCTCTTTTTCTCACAAGTGAAAAACTCTGTCTCAGTCTCTCTCTCTCTCTCTCACTGACTCCGTCTCCACCTGAGGGAACCCCTGGACCTGTGGGAGCTGGTCTCCTGCAGGGCGCCAGTCACAATCTGGCTGCCTGTCAGCAGTTAGTGGCCTCTAAGCTCAAGGTGCTGTGTTACAATCTTAGTTGCGGGTGGGTGTAGCCACCATCCCATGAAGGTATCGAACCAGCAGCCTTGTTGTTAAGAGCGGGCGCTCCATCCCGTTAGCCATCTGGGCAGCAGCTCAGCTCAAGGTGCCAAGTTCAGTCTTAGTTGCAGGTGGGCGTAGCCACCATCCCCATGCGGGAGTCAAACCCGGCAGCCTTGTTGTTAAGAGTGCAAACTCTATTCACTGAGCCATCTGGACAGCAGCTCAGCTCAAGGTGATGAGTTTAGTCTTAGTTGTGGGCAGGCACAGCCCAACGTCTCTAACAAGCAGCTTTGATGTTAGGAGCACATGCTCTCACCAGCTGAGCCATCCTGCCACCTGTTGGCAGCTCAGCGGCAGCTCAGATGGGGCGCAGCGTCACTGGCCCATGTGGGAATCAAACTGGTGGACCTGTTGCTCAGAGCTCGTGTTCTTAAGCTAACTCTTAACCAACTGAGCCATTCGGCCAGCCCCCTGTTCTTATTTTTTGACACTACAAGATTCTCCAAGCTGCCCCAGCCCTGGGATCATCCATTTTTCTCAGGAACCCTGGTTCACTTTATTGGAGAATGGTATTTAGAAACCAATATATGGAAGTAGGTGTGCTTATTGCTACTGGGGTATCACTGCTTGTATGCACTATCTGTGGACTGGGCCAGGAGTATATATATGTACACTAACCCACAGATGCACACATATATCTATACTTATTTCTGTATTTATATATCTATATTAAAGAAAATGCATTATATCCAGGATAACGATATACCACAGGGTTCATTCTAGCCTGCCTTCTCTGCTGTATCTAGTCAAAATACTGCTTGACAAGGACACTTACATTAGTTCCTTTTCTCCTGATCCCCTTTGATGAGGTAATCTCATACATTTATAATACAGTTGGATTCATTTGTCCCTGTTCCTTTATTTTCTTTTTTTTTTTTTTTAGCTGAGCCATCCTGCCACCTGTTGGCAGCTCAGTGACTGCTCAGCTCGGGCTAGGACTCGAACTGCTGTTGCTCAGAGCTCGCACTGTTGAGCGAGCTCTTAACCAACTGAGCCACTTGGCTGGCCCCATGTTTTTGTTTTTGATTTGCATACAGTAAAGTTCACTTTTTGGAGTGTACATTTCTACGGATTTTGACAAATGCTTAGGGTCCTATATCCATCATCACAGTACCATGCAAAGCGGCTTGATCAACCTGAAGTTTCCCTGTAAGTCATCTTTGTAGTCAAGTATGCCTCCTTCCCCTAAACCTTCGCAATCACAGATCTGTATTCCATCCCTACAACTTTACCTTTTCCAGAATGCATTATAAATGGAATCATATATCATACAGCCTTTGTATCTGATTTCTTTCACTTGGAAAAATGCATGTAATATCCAAACATGCTTCTGAGTGAATCAGTTGTGTGTTTCCTTTTCTTGCTGGGTAGTATTCCATTGTATGGATATATTACAGTTTGTTTATTTGCCTATTGATTCTTTTCATTAGCAGAGGTTATGAATGATAATGCTATACATATTTACTTATAGGCTTTTATGTGAACATAAGTTTTCAATTCACTTGGGTAAATACTTAAAAATGAAATTGCTGGGTCACAAGATAAGTGTGTATTTAAATTTATAAAAAACTGCCAAACTACTTTCAAAAGTAGTTGTAAAATACGACATTCCCACTTCAATGAATTAAAGTTCTTATTGCTGTGCATCATTGCCATGATTTTGGTCTTGTCAGGTTTTTTCTATTTTTTATTTTCTGCCATTCTAATACTTGTGTACTGCTATCTCATTATGGTTTTATTTTAATTTGTAATTCACTAGTGACTACAATGATGTTGAGCATCTTTTAATATGCTTTCATACATCTTCTTTGGGGAAGCATCTGTTCCTATTATTTTTCCATTTGTTCATTGTGTTATTTTATTACTTGTTGTTGAATTCTAAGTATTTATATATTCTAAATGTAAGCCCTTTATTGGATATGTAATAGACAAATGTTTTCTTTTAGTTTGTGTGCTACTTTTTCATTCTCCTAACAGTGTCTTTTGTAGAGCAAAATATTTTAATTTTGATAAAGTCCTATTGACTATTATTCCTTTTATACATCATGCTTTGCATTTCATTGTTTTCAACATTACTGAGGTATAATTGATAAACTTTATATATTTATGGTGTACAATGTGATGTTTTGATATATGTATGTATTGTGAAATCATTGCCACAATCAAGTGAATTAACATATCCATCATAACATATAGTTATCATTTGTATGTGCGTGTGGTGAGAATATTTAAGATCTACTCTCTCAGCAAATTTCAAGTATATAGTATATTGGGTTGTCAGAAAAGTCATGATGTATTTTTTCTATGTTTTTCGTTGCAAAAATGCATCATGACTTTTCCGACAACCCAATAGTATTATTGACTGTCATCACCATGCTGTACATTAAATTTCCAGAATTTATTTATATGCATTACTTATTCAATTTATGCATAATTGGAACTTTATACTGTTTGACCAACATCTTCCAATTTCCCCAACCCTCTCAGCCTCTGAAAACCATCATTCTACTCTGCATCTATGAGTTTGACTTTTGAAGATTCAAATATAAGTGAGATCATGCAGTGCACAAGGGTTCCCTTTTCTTTACATCCTCATCAACACTTGGTATCTCTTGTCCTTTGGGTGATAGTCATTCTAACTTGTGTTTAGTGATATTTCATTGTGGTTTTGATTTGGGTCTTCCTGGTGATTAGTAATGGTAAGCACCTTTTCATGTACCTTTGGCCATCTGTCTTCTTTTGACAAATGTTTATTCAGGTCCTTTGCCCATTTTTAAATCAGGTTATTTAGTTTTTTGCTATTGAGTGTGTTGAGTTCCTTATGTATGTTAGATATTAACCCCTTATTACATGTATGGTTTGCAAATAATTTCTCCCATTTCATATGTTGTTCTGCGCTCTGTTGATTATTTCCTTTGCTGTTCAGAAGTGTTTTAATTTAATGCAATCCCATTTGTCTATTTTTGCTTTTGTAGTGTGTGCTTTTGCAGTACATTTCATGTTTAAATCTCATTGTTAAACTCAAGATAATGCATATTGTCTCCTGTGTTTTCTTCTAAAAGTTTCATAGTTTTGTTTCACATTTTGGTGTATGATACATTTTGAATTAATTTTTAGATGATGTATCAGGTATATGTTGACATTTATTTTTTTTGTAGATGGACTTCCAATTGACCCAGCAATATTTCTTATAACAACTATTCTTTCTCAATTAAATTGTTTCATTTTTATAAAATGAGCAATAAACTGTATTTGTATAGGCCTATTTCTCAACTTGATTCTGTTCTATTGATGTGTATGTTTATCCTTTTCTAGCACCACACCATCTACACCATCTTGAGTACTGTAGTAAGTCCTGAAACTCAGTAATGTAAGTCCTTTAATTTTGTTCTTCATTTCTTGAATTGTTTTGACTGTTCTAGTTCATTGCTTTACTATATATATTTTAAAATCAGTTGCCAAATATCTGAATGAAAATGTGTTGAGATTATGACTGGGATTGCATTAAATCTATATATTAAATGGGAGAAAACTGACATCTCAACAATATTGTATTTTCTAATTGGGAGCATCGAATATCACCCCATCTCCATTTATTTGGATCTTTGATTTCTTTCACCAGGGCTTTGTAATTTTCAGCATAGAGATCCTGCACATCTTATACCCAAGTACTTTACTTTTTTGGTGGTATTGCATATGGCATCATTAATTTTTTTTCAAATTCCAGTTATTCATTACTGGTATATAGTAAAATGATTTATTCCTGTATACTTACTTTGGTATCCTCTGACCTTGCTAAATTCACTTACGAGTTTTTAAATATTTTGTACATTTTCTACATTCACCACAATATCCTCAGCCAATAGAGGCAGTTTGGTTTCTTCCTTTACACTCTGTATGCTTTCTATTTCTTCATGTTGCCTTATTGCACTGGCTAAGACTTCCAGTATGATGCTAAATAAAAGTGGTGAGAAAGGATATTTGTCTTGTTCCATATATTTGGGGAATAATAGCCATTCTCTTACCATTAAGTATGATGTTAGCTATAGGTATTTTAAATGTTATTTAATAGGTTAAGGAAGTTCCCTTCTTATTACATTTAATTTTAAGTGAAAGCTTAATCTGCACAAACTTGCATCTGCTCTTCACATTAAATGTCAAAATATGTTTTAACTTTTTTTTTACATTAGAAGCAGCTATTTCTAACAAAATTATCAAAAATTTCCATACACCATTAAGATAATCAACTTAAGGCCAGGCACATGATATAACTTTAGCACCAGTAACAAAAACAACTCTGTGTATAATTCCTGTTTAGAAAGTGGTAAATTAGGATTAAGGCTTTAAGATATACTCTCCCTTTTCATTTATTACATTTAATTCAGAATCTTTAGTCTAGGTACATATTACTTTATTCATTTCATCAACACATAGAATTTTTCTGTATGCAGTTTTTGTGGTAATTTTTCATTATGATGGTTAAAACTGTTAAGTATTGATATTTGATCAGAGAATCTTAGAAGTGAGATGAAAAAGACCTATTGGGTCTTCCTCATTTGAGTGTGAAATGCATATCCTTTTTCACCAATATAAAGTTAGAGCTGGGCCTCTTAGTCTCTGCAGAAAGAATACTAGAGGGACTTTTCTTATCAAAATGTGTTTCTTTTCTTCATATATGTTAACTACATCTTCCCTTCATGCTCTTACTTTTGGGAGGTAAATTAAAGAGAAGAATACATTCCTTAGCAATTATTTTCAAGATAAATTCTCTATATAGTTTTATCTTAACTAATTCATTAAAGATATCACAAAAAGACTCATCATCTGTCTTACATGATTATATTATGACTTGAGAGCTTAGAAAAATCTGAAACAGAACCATCTCTATAGACAGGTTTGTAATGAACTAAAGAAGAGTAACGAATGAAGCGAAGTAATGGAGGTATGTGTCAGTCTGGGATGTTTCCGACAGGAATGATACATTGAACAAGCTGATTTACTCAGAGCCTTTTAATTATATCAAGGTGAGTTAATCCTTATGAACTGTTAACTATGTGAAGGAATAAGTTCAGGATTAAGAATAAATGGCTAAGTTACAAGACTAAATGTACCAACAACAAGTAAACTAATTTACAGTTCTAGAATGTGGTCAGATGAGTTAAGCAATGTCCATTTACATAGATTGACAGACTACAGATGGATCCCCTAGTGGGAACTTTTCCAGTGAATCAAGGAAACAAGGCTCAGACACATGTATCCTATGGTTAGTATTCTATAGGACTACTCATAAGGCCATGACCAGGAGCGTTTCTACCTGCTTATCTGTGACTTTGTAATGGACAGGTGGCTTAATTAATTACTTAAGTATAATGCTTAAATCCACAAAGTGAAATAGAAACTTTCATTATTTTCTTTGTATCCATGATATGTAACAGCGTTCAAGATCTTATGTGTGGTTGTTAGTCTATAAGCTAATAATGACTTAAAGGAAATCGTAACAGTAAATTAAGGAGATACAGCCAGTTATCTTAAAGCATTTCCTCACTATTTCCTGTACCAGAAGGCTACCATGTGAGTAAAGATGGTCTGAGGATGCTTAAAATGCCTCTCAACTCTTCTTTCATTCTTTATACCTCAAAGCTTTTCCTGTTCAACAATTCAATGTTAAATATGATACACACATACATATAATACACACACACACACACACACACATAAACACACACAGTCTGACAATTAAGTTTGCAAACTTGTTACAAAGATGTTGCTAAATTTTTTGCTATCAGAGGGGTTATTCATTATGAACTTGTACCAACTGGACAAACAAATCAAGTTTACTATTTGGAAGTGCTGAAAAAGCTGTGTGAAAAAGTTAGACGACCTGAACTTTTTGCCAATGATTCATGGCTCTTGCATCACGACAATGAACCAGCTCGCACAGCACTGTCTGTGAGGAAGATTTTAGCCAGTAAACAACTGTATTGAAACACCCTCCCTACTCACCTGATCTGGACCCCACTGACTTCTTTGTTTACCCAAAGATAAAGGAAATATTGAAAGGAAGACATTTTGATGATATTCAGGACATCAAGGGTAATATGATGACAATTCTGATGGCCATTCCTGAAAAAGAGTTGCAAAATTGCTTTGAAGAGTGTACTCGGTGCTGGCATGAGTGCATAGCTTCTCAAGGGGAGTACTTTGAAGGTAACCATAGTGATATTTAGCAATGAGGTATGTAGCACTTTTATTAGATGAGTTCGCGAACTTAATTGTCCCACCTCTAATAGTAATAGGCTGATCAGGGAGGGTCACTTCGTAAATTATATACATGTCTAACCACTATGCTGTACACCTGAAACTAATATAAAATAACATTGAATGTCAACTATAATTGAAAAATTTCTGAAAATGGGGAAAGATGTTGAAGGGAACTAAGAGGTTCAAATTTCCAGTTATAAAATAAATAAGTCATGGGAATGTAACATAAAGCATAGGGAATATATTCAATAATATAATGACCTTTTACCGTGACTGATGGTTTATAGACTTATGGTAATCACTTCTTTGGGTATGTAAATGTTGAAGAACTGTTGTGTACACCTGAAGCTTATGTAATATTGTGTGTTCGCTATATTTTAATAAAATTTAAAAACTCATAATGAAGTAAGACTTAAATGGAAGACCTGAAACCATAAAACTCCTAGAAGAAAACATAGGCAGGAAATACTTTGACATCACTCTTAGCAATACTTTTAAAAATATATCTCCTCAGACAAAAGAAACAAGCAAAAAAATAAACAAATGGGATTACATCAAACTAAAAATTTTTTGCACTGTGAAGGAAATCATCAAGATGAAAAAACAACCTGCTGAATAAGAGGATATTCAGCAATGATATATCTAATAAAAGGTTAATATATACATATATTATATATTATATATATAGTCATGGAATGTGGAGTACAGCATAGGGAATATAGTTACTGTTGTGGTAACAGCTATATACGATGTCAGAGGGGTAGAAGATTGGGGAGGGTTATCATGTTGTGAGGGGTGGAAAAGTCTAACTGTTATGTTGCTTTGTATACCTGAAACTAATTTTTAAAAGGTTAATATGCAAAATATGTAAAGAACTCTTACATCTTATTACAAAAAAAATTTATTAAAAATGAGCAGAGGAGCTGAATAGACATTTCACCTAGGAGGGCATAAGGATGCCAAGTCATATGTAAAGATGCTCATCATTACTAATCATCAGGGAAATGAAAATAAAAACCACCATGAGATATCACCTCACACCTGTAAGAGTGGCTATCATGAATAAATAAACAAACACCAAAAGTTGGCAAGGATGTGGAGAAAAGGAAACCTTCATGCACTCTTGGGATTGTTAATTGGTGAAGCCCCTATGGAAAACAGTATGAAATTTCCTCAAAAAATTAAAAATAGAACTATCATGTGAACCAGAAATTCCACTTCTGGGTATTTATCTGAAATATCCAAAATAGTAGTTCAAAAAATATATTTACCCCTATGTGCAATGCAGCATCATTTATAATAGCCAAAATATGAAAGCCACCTAAGTGCCCAGCAATAGATGATTGGATAAAAAAGAGGAGGTACATATATACAATGGAATATTATTCAGTCATACAAAAGAACGAAATCTTCCCATTTGTGATAACATGGATGGACCTAGAGGGTACTATGCTAAGTGACATAAATCAGACAAAGACAAATACCATATGATCTCATTTATATATGAAATCTAAAGGACAAAATAACAATAATTTAGAAAAAAAAAACAGAAATAGAGTCATTGATCCAGAAAACAAACTGATGATTGCCAGGTGGGAGAGGGCTTAGGGGGTCTGGGTGAAAAAGGTGAATGTATTAAGAAGTATAAAATGGCCGTTCAAAAATCATCACAGGGATGCAAAATACAGTATGGGGAATATAGACAATACTGTTGTAATAACTATGTGATGTATAGTGACAGGTGGGTACTAGACTAATTGGGGGTATCACTACATAAATTATATAAATGTCTAACCACTATGATGTACACCAGGAACTAATATAAAATTATATTGAATGTCAAGTGTAATAAAAAAATAAATAAATTGACTAGAAGTATTATGTAATATCTAGGATGTTTTTATTGAACAGAAAAAGAAAATACTACAGACCATGGTTAAAAACAATTTGGGAAAAAAATTTGAAAACATTTTAATGATTATCCTACACAAAATTGACTGTCTTCAATAAATGATTATGTCTAGTATATAATGCTTCTTTTGTAGTCAGAATGACACCAAATGTACTTGTTACATATTATAAATTAACATTAATTTCTAAATCTAAAATGTTTCTCATATGTCTGTCTTCATCCTTATATCTAATTTTCTGTCTCCTTTTCTTTTTTCACATCTTACTTTCATCCAGAAAGACTGTTCTTCTAGTTTACTTTATTTTCATTTAAACCTTATCAATTCCATGCTTATGCTTTTCTAATATTTATAATATATCTCCAATGTTGGCATGTAAATCAGATATATACTCAATGATGGAGGTTCCCAAAGTCTAATTCAAGGAGGTGGGGAGGGAGAGACAGGGATTGGGACACAAAAAAGAAAGAGGAGACAAAAAAAGGAAAATATTCTAGGGAGAAAATGAGCACTTTTTCTCATTTTGGATATCTATATTTTTATGTCTTAATTTGCTAAAATATATAGACTTTAAGTATCATGGACTGAGACAGTATGAACTTTGTTTTATATAGTCCTTTTTCTTCCCCTGTCAGCATTTGATGTTTATAAGTCTGTGTATCCTTGATAATAGCAGTGAATAGAATAGAAATTAAATGAAGATAATGTGCCAGATTCAAGATAGATACAAAAGATAAATTAGTAGAAATTTGTAATGTATTAAATATAGGCAATAAAGGAAAATAAATAGTAAAATATAATACTAAGATTTTCAATCAAGTTAACTTTGGAGTAGAATTACAAAACAAGAGAATTTAGACATGAAAAAAAATTTTAACAAAGGAAAGATAATGAACTGTGTTACATGTATGTCTGAGGAAGTTATATGGAAATTAATGTGAACTATCTTGACTAAAGCTTTTCAAGGCATCTGGATAGATGTAATAGTTAAAGCAGGGAAGTAAATGTCAAATTTATACTTTGTTGCTTGCAAATATTTAAGCCTATGTGAATTAGAGCATACCAGTAGAAATTCCTGAAATGAATGTTTTCTCTAGTGGTCCTATGTATTCCATTATAACTGTTTATCTGAATCATTTTTGTGTTCTCCTGGGAGATCAGGATCTAGATATTTCTCTTTCCGCATTCCTACACCTCAATAAAAATGCATAGAGCTGATTTTTAGTCATTTAGGGCTGCATTTCATGCTAGATGCCAGCTTATCATTTAACCAACAAATGCTGTGATATTGTTCCCTGGTTACTATGTGGATTTTAACAAATACACTGCATTCTGGAAATAATGCCCTTTAACCTTCCAAAGTGATTTTTAAATTAAGTTTATTGGGGTGACATTGGTTAATAACATTATATAAGTTTCAAGTATATCATTTGATAATACATCATCTGTATGTTGCATTGTGTGCTCATGACCTACAGTCTAGTCTCCCTTTGTCACCATAAATTTGACCCTCTTTACCCTCTTCATCCTCACCCCACACCCCTTCCCCTTGGTTACACCCTTCTGTTGTTTGTGTCTATGAGTTTGTTGGTTTTTCTTGTTCGCTTGTTGCTTTCTGTTTTATATCCCACGTATGAGCGAAATCATATGGTTCTCATCTTTTTCTGTGTAATTTATTTCACTTAGCATGATAATCTCAAGGTCCATTCATGTTGTCACAAATGGCAGTATTTCATCTTTTCTTATGACTGAGTAATATTCCATTTTATATATGTACCACACATTTATTCAATCATTCATTGAGGGTCACTTAGGGTATTACCATGTCTTGGCTACCATGTATAATGCTGCAGTAAACATAGGGATACATATATCCTTACAAATCAATGTTTTCAAATTTTTCACATAGATAACCAGAAACATAGACCAATGGAACAGAATTGAGAGCCCAGAAATAAACCCACTTTTATATGGATGACTAATTTACAACTAAGGAGACAAAAGAAAAGAAAACCTCTTCGAAGGGGTTTTTGGGTCGTATGATAGCTCTATTCTTAATATTTTGAGGACACTCCATACTGTTTTCCAAAGTGGCTGTACCAATTTACATTCCCATAAGCAGTGTACGAGAGGTGTCATTTTTCTCCACAGCCTCTCCATCACTTGTTATTTCTTATTTTGTTAACAATAGCCATTCTAACAGGTATGAAGTGTATCTAATTGTGGTTTTGATTTGTATTTCCATTATACATAGTGAAGGTGAGCATCTTTTCACATATCTGTTGGCCATTTATATGTTTTCTTAGGAAAAGTGTGTTCAGCTCCTCTGACCATTTTTTTATTGGGTTATTTGGGGTTTTTTGTTCAGTTTTATAAGTTCTTTATATATTTTGTATCTTAGCCCCTTATTGGAGGTGTTGTTTGCAAAGAGCTTCTAACATTTGGTTGGTTCCCTTTATGTTTTGTTTTCTTTTGTTGTGCAGAAGCTTTTCATTTTGATGTAGTTCCATTTATTTATTTTTTTTATTTTACTTCACTTGTCTCTGGGGTCAAGTTCATAAAATCCTGTCTGAGACCAATGTCCATAAATTTAGTACCCATGTTTTCACCTATGTATTTTATTGTTTCAGGTCTTTTATTTAGGTCTTAGATGCATTTTGAGTTAATTTTTTTGTATGGTATCAAATAGTGCTCTAGTTTCATTCTTTTGCATGTGGCTTTCCAATTCTCCCTGCACAGTTTTTTGAAGAGGTTTTCTCTATTGTATGTTTTTGGCTCCTTAGCTATAAATTGGTTGTTCATATACATATAAGTTTATTTCTTGGCTCTCAATTCTGTTCCATTGGTCTGTGAGTCTATTTCTCTGCCAATACAATACTGTTTTGATTATTGTAGTTTTGTAGTATAATTTGAATTAAGGGAGTGTGATACCTTCTTCGGCTGTTACTTTTTTTCTCAGGACAGCTTTGGCTACTCAGGGTCCTTTGTGATTCCATACAAATTTAATGACTTTTTTGTTCTATTTTTTTTAAATGCCCTTGGGATTTTGATGGGGAATGCATTAAACCTGTTTATTGCTTTTTGTAATATGGCCATTTTAACTATGTTGATTCTTCCGATCCATGAACATGGAATATTTCTTTGTGTTTTCAATTTCTTTCAACAATGTCTCATAGTTTTAACTGAATAAGTCCTTCAAATACATTGTTAAGGTTTTTTCTAGGTATTTCACTCTTTTTGTTGCAATTGCAAATGCATTTTTTTTCATTTCTTTTCTTATATTTCATTGTTAGTATATAGTAAGGCAATGGATTTTTGTACATCGATTTTGTATCCTGCAACTTTACTGTATCTGTTTATTGTTTCTAATAGCTTTTGGTGGACTTTTCAATATAAAGAATCATGTCATCTACAAAAAGTGACAATTTTCCTTCTTCATTCTTAATTTGAATGTCTTTTATTTCTTTCTCTTGCTTGATTGCTCAGGCTAGGATGCCAGTACTATGTTGAATAACAGTTGTGAGAGTGAGAATCCTTGTCTTGTTCCTGAACTTAGAAGAAAAGTTTTCAGATTTTCAACACTGAGTATGATATAGGCTGGGGATTTGTCATATAACGCCTTAATTATGTTGAGATACTTTCCTCATATACCCATTTTATTGAATGTTTTAATCATAAATGAATTTTTATCTTGTCAAATGACTTTTCTGCATCTATTGATATGATCATATGATTTTTATCCTTTATTTTGTTAAGGTGTTGTATCACATTTATAGATACGCATATGTAGAAAGATCCTAGTGTCTTTGAAAAGAACCCCACTTGATCATGATATATTATCTTTTAAATGTATTGTATTTAATTTGCTATTATTTTGTTTAGGATTTTTACATCTATATTCATCAGAAATACTGATCTGTACTTTCTTTTTCGTTGTCTTACCAGGTTTAGTTACAGGGTAATATTGACCTTGAGTTGGGAACTATTGTGTCTTCTTCAAATTTGGGAATTTTTTGACAAGGGCAGGTATTAAATCTTTGGATATTTGGTAGTATTTACTAGTGAATCCATCTTTTCCTGGACCCTTACTTCCTGGGAGGTTTTTGATGACTGTTTCAATTTCCTTACTATTGATAAGTCTATTTAGATTTTCCAATTCTTTGTGATTTTCCAGTTCTCCAGTTCAGTCTAGGTAGGTTATACATTTCTAAGAACTTGTACAGTTCTTCTAGATATCAAATGTGGTCGCTTATAGCCTTTCATAGTATTCTTATGTAGTCTTTCCTATTTCTGTGGTGTCTGTTGTAACTTGTTGTCTTTCATTTCTGATCTTGTTTATTTGAGGCTTTTCTCTTTTTTAATTAGTGATTCTAGCCAGGGATTTGTCAATTTTATGTCTTTC
>NW_017731673.1:1234585-1240025 GCF_001890085.2 Hipposideros armiger
TGTATTACCTCTTAGCCCTCACAGTAACTTTATGATTTAGACACTAATATTATCCTCATTTCACAGATAGGTAAACTGAAGTGCAAAGAGGTTAAATAATTTAAATAAGATTACACAGATAATCTATGAGAAATTAAAAAGTAAGAAAAAATTTTTGCAAAGTTAAGATATATATTTAAATTAAGATCACGTCTTTCCGTATAAGTGAATTCACTTTGGGAGAGGGGCATACCTCCTTTTTCCTCTAATTAGTAAAAGTCTGAATTTTTAATAATACTGCCAAAATAATTCTGGTTAAATATTAGTGTCTTTTATTTTATAGAATAAACATGTCCTTTTCCCCAAACTTCTTTCCACCACTAATGTCTCTAAGGAGTTGATCACCACCTGCATCTGTTGGTAAATGTTAATCTCCTCGTAAACTATAACATGCCTGAAATCATTGAATTGACCTCACCGTGACTCAGTTACTTGGTTTTAATAATGAGTGCTTTGTACTTCAAAACATAGCCATTGGTGTCCAGTGACGCTGCCCTCTAAAAAAAAACCAAACAAATAAAACATAGCCATTGGTAAGAGTTGTGTCTCTATTTGGAACCATTGGTAAGTTATTAGCATATCTTTTTTTGTAGTGCTTTCTATAGTGGTTCTAGTTTCTTTAGACTATATCTTGCTATGTTGGTGTTGATACCTTTTTGTTCTGGTGAAAAGAAAGCAATTGGTATGCTTACAGTGTGTTCAATTCAAATTAGATAACACATATTTCATTTTTTGCATGACGTGTTTACAAACCATAGTTATCAAAGACTTCTTCCAAGACAATTTCTACTCAAGTGTGGAAAGCATTAATCACACTGAGGAGGAGAAGCTCTCAGAGTAAAGTAAATGAAAAGTTCACTTAAAGCTCTTCATCTTCTATGAGAAGAACCTCAGGAACAGTATTTCTTCCTATTGCTTTAAGCAATCTCCCAGTGGATGTAATGCACCAAAATATATTTTGTTTATTTTCAAGTCACCTATAATTTTCTAAGAAAGACTATTGAAATGTCTACATTTTTCATTGTAAGCATTTGCTTTCTGGGGAAAAGAGTGACATCCTTCCTTTTAGAAAAAGTAGGATTTATATACATCACATATGATAATTTTCTCTTTTCTGTATTAACCATACACCAAACACAGAGCATCTATTTCCACGTAACACTTACAAATGAGTGTCATCTTTGATATTCATATTTTACTTAATTAGATTTGATGTTTTAGATTGTTTGAACCAACTCATTTAACTAAGGCACCCCTTTAAAAACAATTTAATTTGATTGAATGAGTAATAAAAACATCTAAGATACTTAGTTTATCAGCATGCTTCTTGTTTTTCCCTCTCTTTTCTTATAACATATTTCCATTTCCTTCAATTTCTGTTTTTATTTTATTCAAACTGATGAATGGTTACACACTGCATTGTTAGTTGTTATCTAGGAATGCTACTGGCTCCTCAAGAAAAAATTTCAAAACACTGCTCCCTTGTGTTTAGTTAATACATAATAAGTATCTATACACATCATAGATCGACCTTTGCTTCTCCATGCTGGAATTTCTGAACAAAGTCTCTGCTTATGCAGTAAAGTCAATAATAAGCAAGTGGATAATTGGCAAGATTTCTATTGCTGGTTATTGCACTAGCTAGTTGTCATTGTTATTTCCAAGTTTTCTGTGCAGACAAGAACTGCAAAAGGAACACAATCTTGGTAGAATAAATAATTGTCCAGAAATGAGTTCCCATATTTATGAAGCATACCCTCCGTGTTTTATATACTTTTGATTATTTTATGATCATTTTGCAAATTCCATATATTTGATCAAAAATTATTAGAACTTGAAAATAAAATGCTGCTAATGTAAATTATATGCTGGTTAACTTTCAACCTTTAGTTCCCCCAAACCTCCCAGCATTGTTCATGGAAGCTGCTACTTCGAAGGTCCTTTTATTTTCAAATGAAAAGTTATGATAATTCATTTTCTTGTGGGTTAACTACAATAAGACCACCTTTTTATAAACTCTACTTTTAGATAATAGGTAGATAAGACTTGTAATAGGTCATTTCTGCACCACAAATATGATCATGGTGGCTTGGAATTTGTTCATTTAAAAACCGATTTGAGTAATAGCTTTCTGTTTTACTGCTTTTAATTATTGATTAAATGTCTGATTATATCTTTCGTATTCTAAAATTTTGTTCTACTTACGATATTCAGACACTTGATTTTTAAGAAAATTTTCAATTAAAAAAACATAATAGAAAGCCATCTTTAACATTTGATCAATTGTTGAGATTCAGACTCAATCATTAGCAGAAATAATGCTTTTGCAATTTTTTTAGCCTGAAAAAGTTAGGCTTCATAATTATTTTTAGGCATATCTAAAGGCATCAATTAAAATACCAAATATCAGATTTTTTGCTGTGAAAATGCACAAAAACAGTCATTGACAACTCTGATGAAAGGTACTTTTCCCTCATAGCAAACACCTGCTGCTGACTCCAACTGTCACCTACTTTTCAGGAGGCCAGGCTACCTACTGTGCTTCCCAAATGACTGCCTCCCCCTCAGCAGCCACCTGCAGCTTGAGCCAACTGCCTCTTTTTCTTTCTCCTCCTCCTCAAGAGAAGCCACCGGCTGTCATTAAATATTCAAGGGGGTACTTTTTTTGACTGGTGAACTTCCTGCCTGAATAAGGATGTAACTGCTGGAATTTAGTCATGTCAGAATGCCTTGATATTCAATGAAATTTTTTTTTTTGTCTGAGAAAGATGCTCATTGGCCTATATTAGGCTTAATTTTGATAAAGAAACTCCACATTTTATCTGGTAACTTTTCAAGGGTAACTTTTTATAGTTGATTGACCCAGTAACAAAATTATATAGAAAAGAAGTTTGAGTATCTAGATGTAGTTTGAAAATAGAAGACACCATCTTTGATATTATTTTTATTCAGAATTAGGGTTCTACAGAAACTTCAGTCAAGTATTTAGTTTAATTCAGAGATAAAAATATTCATTTAGTTAGGCTGAAGAAAGAAAAGGGCTGATTCACCAGAGTTTTATGTAATTAAATTCTGGGGAAAAGTATTCTGAAGCTTTGCTTATATTTCTAGATTTATAATTATTGCCAGATATGTATTAATTTAACTTACAATTTGTTAATAATAATTTATTAGTATAGTAAAGTTAATTATCAAATACTGGATGAAAATTTAAAAGGAAGACAAACATCAGCAGAGGTATTTTACCTCCTTAGTACTGCCATAAAAATTTTAAAATAAATAAGGATGTTATATATACATATTTTTAATTTAACAAAGTGATAAAACAGAGGACATATTTGATAATTGATTTCTCAAGATATTTGCTGTTCAATGTTAACTCTGGTTATTTTGTAGAACTCTGAGCTATTGAAGAAATTAAGTAGATATTTCAAATTAAAATATTAAGATGAATTTTAGGTTCTTGACCAGTTATTTAATTTCATGATACTTTTAAGCAATTCAAGTCAAACTTAAATATAAGCCCTGGAGGCTGTGGGTCAAGAGATGAACTGGCCTTCAAGGAATTTTTTATGCCCAAAGCTATTTTAGATGCCTGTTAAGATCATGAACAAAGGTATTCCAACGAGTTGGATTAGTTCTGAAGTCTTCCTTGAATGTTCAAATTTACCTGGCAATGACACAATTACTGGGATGAATTTTTCCAGAGTGGCCATGGGCCAAAATAGAGTCTCACGTTTTCCCCACTGCTAGATCCATCCTGTAATTTAGGATTTCCCATTAACTGGTAAAGGCTCTAAGAGTTTGTCATTAGAATGCTTAAAAAGTCTGTTTTAAGTGACTCATGCCTTCAGATTTGAAGCTTTTAGCTAAAAGCTTAGTAGTATACATCAATTATGAAATAGACTAAAACATTCAATAATTATAGAGTAGACCAAATTTTTTTGTTATCTCCATAGTGGGATGGATATACATAGGTTCTATTTATAGGTTATAAAGAAAAATCTTTAGAGCTCAAATGTCCTTGACTTTATTAATTTAGTTACACACATAATGTAACTGATATGCTGCTTGTTTTATATAATCCTTGAAATTAAGTTATAAAGGAAATCATAAAATTCCAGGTGTATTGTACATTTAATGATTGAAAACTTTGGTGGGAAACTTATTATAGACCTCATTTTATGTATGGTACAGGTAGACCAAAATATACTAGAACTCTATTTTGATTTTTGCTATCCAAAGTAATAAAACACACTCCTGTAAAGGGTGACTAAACAATGGAATTGTGTTCCAAGGGTGACCACAGAATATTTTATATGCCTTTAAAAATAGGACAAACAACAAGCATCTATTTAGATGGTTTATAGGCAGGACTGTTTAAATAGTCTTAGGTTGAACTTTTGGGTAAGTATATAGTCCCAGTACAATTGCAGAAAATTAAAAAATAAAAAACAATGACAGGCAAAACTTGTAATATTTATGGGAAGCTAGTTGCATTTAATAGGGAAAAAAAGTCTTTTAATCTATTAAAAATATCTATCTCTAATATTTCTAAGAATAGTCCTTGAGCTTCAGTGAATTACCGTTTGAGGCATACTTTTCTAATTCTTTTGTAGGCAGTAGAAATTAATTTCCTAACCATTACCAGGTTTGAGTGAGAATGCAGATTAGGTGTCTCTTGGATGGTTATGGAGAAAATTATTTTCAGACCCTCTTAAAAATTTATTTCAAGGAATATACAGCTGTGAAAACTAGTAATAAAAGTAACGTATTTTGAGTCCTGAGAGTCTGAATTCTAATGGTCCTGTGGCCATTGCTGCTGGTTGCTTCCTTCCAAGGTGAGATTGCTAATATGCATTAACATTTCTGTTTCTCAAGAGGAGAACAGCTTTACCTTAAGAACGTCTATTTTCTTCAGAAATAAATATACCACTTTCTAATGACCACTAATGGAAAAGAAAATCAAATATATATACTCGGCTGTTGGAAAAGTCATGAGGCATTTTTACAATGAAAAACAGAAAAAATATGTCATGACTTTTCCCACAACTATATATATGTATATATATAATTTTCAAATTATTTTTCTCATGAAATAAGAAAATTCTCATTTTTGTTTGAACTTGTTTATTAATAATGTAATATAATATTTCTTGGTGGTGATTTAGAGGATAAGCTTTAGGAGCCCTCTGTAAATATCTAAATACATTCCATGATAAATAAAATGGTGTACATTTCCCTACTTTACCAATGTGGTATATCTGCTTTTAATTATAAAATGAGACATATAACTATTGAATCCTTGAAGAAATTTTATATAATCATGTGGTCATAGTATTTTATTTCAGATCAGTAACTATTGAATAACCAAAAATTTGATAGGTATTGTGATACAAAA
>NW_017731673.1:1245700-1284417 GCF_001890085.2 Hipposideros armiger
ATGTGGGATCTGAACCAGGGCCCTCTGGCATCCCAAGCCAGCTCTCAACCATCGCGCCACTCAGCTGGCCCCAACAAAGGTTTCTTCTATTCTTGGTTCACTAAACATTTTGCTATGAATTAATGTTGAATTGTATTAAATATTTTTCTGCATCTATTGTGATGTTCACTTGATATTTTTCTGTTAGTTTTTAAATGATGTGTCACATTACATTTTGAATATTAGACTGGTCATGAATTCCTAGAATATGACCAATGCGGCAAGTAATTTGTTCAGGACTTCTTTCATTTATGTTCATGAAAGAATTTTGTCTGTAACTTTATTTTAATAACTTTGTTATGCTTTAGTCAAAAGGATACGCTGACTATTATTTTTATTTTTTTGCCATTTTTTAAATAATATGCTGACTTCCTAAAACTAGCTGGAGAACATTCTGTTTTTTTCTAATATCTATTTTCAGTAAAATTCAGTTTAAAATATTTTACAATTCCTGTCATGATCTCTTTGATCAATAGGTGACTTTTAAAAGCATTTTTATAATATTAAAACATGGGGGTTTTTTTACTATAATTTTATTATTAATATCTAGTTTAATTCTGTGATCAAATATCCTTTGCTATATGATTTTTATCTTTTAACATGAAGCTATATGCTTACTATCATAATCATGATTATTTATTATAAATATTTCACATATGATTGAAAATATACATACATATGTATCTTATGAATGTCAATTTAATAAACAGTTTTTAAAATTATTTTCTCTAATCTACTGTATCTTTACTAATTTTGTTTCAGTCTAGTTCTGTTTTCTATGACTAGAATGTTAAAACCTTTCATTGTAATTGTGGACTTGCCTATTTCTCCTTTTTATTCTGTGAATTTTTGCTTTTAAATCTTATGGTTGTGTCTTGAGATTCACATATTTAGAAATGTTATATTTTCCTGATGAATTGGCTTTTTTATCATTATAAGATATAACTCTATCTCTAGCAATGCTTCTCACCAAGGACTCTACTGTGACTGTTATTAGTATAGCCAGACCTGCATTTTTTTTTTCAGTGCTTGTATTGTATATATTATACCAATCTTTTACTTTCCACCTTCCTGTATTTTAGATGTTTCTCTTTTAAACAATATATAGTGAGATTTTGTTTTTCAATTCAGTCTGATAATACTTGTCCTTTTATTCCATTTACTTTTAATGTAATAACTGACATGTAAGCACTTAAATATATCATCTTACTCTCTGCTTCAGTTTTCCCCGAATGACCTATATTCCTTTGTTTCTCATTTATTGCTTTCTTTTGGATTGATTGTGTGTGTGTGTGTGTGTGTGTGTTATTATTAACCCACTGATCTTCCATAACCTTGGGAATTAAGCACTTTTCCCCCCCACTGTTTACTCTACAAATGTTAAAGTGTGTCAACGAAAAAACATCCAGCCTAGGAGAAAGCTTATAAGAGTTTATTTGATCCAAACTGACAATTGCTGGGAAGCAAAGTCTCAATGGACTGAGAAAATGCTCTGGAAAATGGTCATTTTGCAACTTATTTGATAGGTTATAATCAAAGGAGGAGGGTTACATGAAATCCATTAGTTGTAGATTAAAGGGATGGGAGAAAGCAAAGAAGGGAAATCTCTGGAATTGGATTAAAAGTAAGATGGAGAGACACACACTTCTTTTACATTGGTGGGTACAGCATAGTTAATAGCACTTTACAGCACATAGAGATGGTATTTGGGGAACAAGATAACAGTGAGGGATTTTGTAGTTTCCTGCTCTGGTGTGGTGGGTTGTGTTCCCTGGGGGGGTCTGGAAAGGGATTCCTCTTACATTCCAAGGGCGTGTTATCTTAGATGCAAAAAGACAACAGACATGCTCATTTAAGGTAAAGATTGACCTTTCTCAAGGAAGCTACAGGCCAATGATGTGACTACTGGCCATGACCTATTTTAGTTAGGAATTTTTATGCTCAGGTCATCTTATGTAGTTATTTTCAGTCTCCTGAGTTTGTTAGGTTTAACCTGTGGCCCCTTTTGCGTCCACAGGTGCAAACTTCATTTGTTAAAGTTTAATGTTAATTGATCATTTTCTCTTGTTCAGAACAATATAAGAACTTACAACTCTCCTCCACTTACTCTCCTTCTGAGTGACTTTTTAAAATGTTAACTAAGTGCAAATGATAAATTGCATGTATTGTTATGGTTGTTTTATAGAGCTGATATTAGATTTACCCATGCATTAACTTTTTAGTCTCTAGTTATTCTCTTTGCATTTCTAGCTGTTCATCTAGGATAATGTTTATTCTACCTGATGAACATGAATATCTTTTGTTATTTTCAGTCATTCAACTTTGTGGATGAAGAATTCTCTCAGTTTTTGATTGTCAGAATTTCTTTTTACTCTGTATTTTTGAGGGATATTGTTGGAGCACATGTTATATGGGTTCAGATTCTATGCTAGTAGTTATTCTCTTTCAGCCTAATTGGCTTTTAAAACAAATACACTGAGTATTTAATTTTTTTAATTGTTTTTAATCTTTGGGGCTAAAAACATCAATACTTTTCCACCCACTTTCTAAGTTTTTCTAGCTGATCTCATAATCAAATTAATAGAGACAGATAAACAGGGGGGAAAATCCAATTTGAATATATCTGCATGGGGAATTCACATAGGCATTAAAATTCCAGACAGTGAGGCAACACTGGGAATATGTGACATTTTAGACAAAGGAAAAAAGGGGGAGATAGGATCTTAGACTTCAGAAGTGAGAGCCGGCAATTTACAGGTAGTTGAGGAAGAGAAGACCATACATTCCAGGCCACTGCCTAAGCCCTCCTGGTTACTATACTTAATTCAAATTAAGCTAAAGTTACATCCTAAGATCCCATTCTTGGAGCAGGCCTTTCCATCTGAATCTGAATCTCTTAGGCAGCAAGTGGGGGGTGGNGCGATGGAACACAACTCCTTTACAATTAACAAGCTCTGGACATTTCTGGATGATGGATTCGTTCAAACTGTCCAATTGCCAATAGTACACATTCGAATTGATTGTTTGATTCCTTGGTAGGAGCTTGAAAAACATGACACCTTTAAAATCCCACCACACTGAGAGCATTCCCTTTCTCTGATGAATGTCTGCTTTTGATGTCGTTGGAGGCAAATCATCACGTCGATACCAAGACCGTTTGCACACGACATTGTTGTAAACAATCCACTTCTCATCACCAGTTATCAGTTGCTTCAAAAAGGGATCATTTTCCTCAAGTTTAATGAGCATATTGCAGATGTTTATATGCACCATCAAATGAACTTCTTTGAGTTCATGTGGAACCCAAATATTGAGGTTGCTTACATATCCCAGCTTCTTCAGGTGGTCGTGAACGCTTGAATGATGGATGTTCAATGTTTCTGCAATCTCTCATGTCGTGTAACATGGGTTTGACTTGATCAGTGCCTCTATTTTGTCATCATCAACCTCGGTGGGCCTCCCTGAGAAGCATCATTAAGATCAAAATCACCAGCACAGAATTTCACAGCACTGACATTCTTGTAGAACATTGGCACCGTAAACTTTATGCAACTTTTCACAAACTTGATGCACATTCTTCCCTTTATGGAAGTAAAATGTAAAATATGGCAAAAATGCAGTTTGGTCTTCCATCTTCAACTTGTTGTAAAATCTCCAAAACTCATCCAAATCGCTAAATTTTTTTTTAGGATGAAGCTAGAACTGTCAGCTGTCAAATGACATAGCAATAACTAGATGTGAATGACTGTAGTACTTCCAAAAATGAACTAGTGCCATCTGTTGCAAACGTGCATCATGACGTTTTCAACAACCCAATTGTACTTATAAGTATTTTATTGAGGTATAATTTTCCTACAACAAAAAGCATAGTTTTGAAGTGAGCAGTTAATTCAATATTGACAAATGTATACACCAAATACAAATACATTAATTGCAATAGGAATCATTGCAATAAAGAGTTTATAATTTTCAACACACAGGAAAGTTCCCTGTGCCCTCTTTAAATAAATTCACCCTTCCCAAAAGCAGCCAGTATTTGATTGTTTTCAACAAGAAGTAGTTTTACCTGTTTCTGAAATTCATATACATGGAATCATTCACTATGTACTGCTTAGTGTCTGGCTTGTTTCATTATTTCCATAGTGTTGCAATTATCAATAGTTCTTTTGTTTTTATTGCTAAGTAGTATTCTCTTATATGGATATATTACAGTTTATCCATTCGCCTGATTGTAAACATTTAGGATGTTATAAACTGTCTTTACAAACTGAAGGAGAGACATCAAGTGTTCATGAACAGAGAAAAAAGGCCATGTGAAGACACAGGAGAAGGCAGACATCTGCAAACCACAGAGAGGCCTTAGGAAAACCCAAACCTGACAACATCATGATCTTGGATTTCCAGCTTTAACGATTGTGAGAAATAAATTTCTTATTATTTAAGCCACCCAGTCTGTGGTATTCTTTTATGGCAGCCCTAGAAGACGAATACAGGACTCTATTCAGTTTCACTGATGTATTTAATTTATTTACCTTTATAATACATCTTCATGTCTGTGGGTAATTTCTGAAGTTTAGTTCTTGAAAATTAACTTGACTATTCCTGGCCCTTTAGATTGCCATATGAATTTTAGAATCAAGTTGTAAATTTCCAGAAAATATGTGTTTGGTTTTTTATTGAGATTGCATTGAATTTATAGCTCAATTTCAAAGAACTGACCTTCTTAAAATTGAAACTCATGAACGCTGTGTATACTTCCATTATCTATGTGTGCTTAAATTCCATTTAATGTTCTATGTTAAGTACTATAAAACATTGAAGTCTTACACCCCTTTTTATACTTCAACATAGAAGTGTTAGCCCCTAGGTATTTTCTGGTTTTTGAGTCTATTGTAAGTTGTATCCTTTATAATTTTTTTAATTGCTTGTTGCTAATATATAGAAACACATTTTTTGTTTGTTTTAATTGCATGCTTTTTATTTATTTATTTATTTCCATTGTTAGTTTCAGGTGTACAGAACAATGCAATAGTTATCCTTTCCACCCCTCACAAAGTAACAATCCCCTCCCCCCATCTACTGCCCTCCCACCCCGATATCATTCTTATCTATCACAATTCCATTGACTCGATTCCCACACTCTACTCCACATCCCATGACTATATGTATATATAATTATAGTTGACATACAATATTATTCAACATCAGCTTCAGAAATACAGTGTGGTGGTCAGACCTCTACACCGTCTATGAAGTGGTCTCCCTAACAAGACATGAGTCCATCTGGTCCCCTAAAACATATTTACAACTTTATTGATTATATTCCCCAGACTGTCTTGTCTATCCCTGAGGCCATATTGTAGTTACCAATTTGTATTGTCTCACCCCTTCCCTTTCATCCCCACCCCTCCCAACTAGTAATCCTGTTTTTTCTCTGTGTCTCTGAGATTATTTCTGTTTATATTTCTCATTTATTCAGTTCTTTAGATTCCACGTATAAGTTTACTCACTGGGCCGGAGAATTCTGCCTTCGCATGGGCAGGAGGTGCGGGAAGCCAGCCGTGGAACATTCTCCCATCTGCTCTCTGAGGCCCCGAGTCTCAGCAGCCGCAGGTGCGGGCTGTGCCTCCACGTGCCCGGTCTGCCCACCTTTAAGTACTCGGAGTGGGAGTCCCCTTGCTGCTCAGCGTGCTTCGTAAAGGTTTGTTTGCTGCACTCCAGCTGCTCAAATTGCTGTGGTTTCCAGGGGAGAACTCAGGGAGCCCTCCTCACTGCCGCCATTTTCCTCAATCTCCTTATACAATTTTTATATTAGTCTTATATTCTACAGCTTTCCTAAACTCAATAATTTTCACAATTTATCTGTAGGTTATTTTTATTCTACATGCTCAATCTTGACATGTTAACAATTGTAGTTTTATTCATTCCATACGATGTTTTTAACTTTTACTTCTTTATTTACTTCCATTGCACTAGCTAGGATCTCCAGTAAAATGTTAGCATGAAATGGTGAGAGCAAACATTCTTGTCTTGTTTAGTCTTGAAGGAAAACTTTCAACATATCAACATTTTGTGTGATGTTTGCTGTAGAATTTTTGTAAATACCATTTTTCATATTAACAAAGGTTTCTTTTTTTTTTAAGATTTTTATTGGGGAATTGGGGGGATGGGAACAGTGCTGGGGAATTGGGGGAAGGGGAACAGACAAGTTGCTGTCATTTTGTTNTTTATGTATCTTTTGATCTCTTGTTTTATTTGTTCTTAGACCTAATCATTGTTTAGTAGTATGTTGTTTAATATCTACATATTTGTGGTTTTTCCAGGTTTTATTTTGCAGTTGATTTCCAATTTCAAAGTGTTGTTTTCAGAGAAATATGCTTGGGATTGTTGAGGCTAATTTTATGCCCAAACGTATGGTCTATCCTTGAGAACATTCCATGTGCAGTAGAGAAGAATGTATATTCTGGTGTTCTGAGATGAAAAGATCTGTAAATATCAATTATTTCATTTGGTCTAATGTGCCATTCAAGGCATGTGTTTCCTTATTGATTTTCTGTTTGGATGATCTATCCACTGCTGTAAACAGAGTATTTATTCCCCCTACTATAATTGTGTTTTTGTCAGAATCTCCCTTTAGCTCTAATAGTAGTTGCTTTATGTATTTAATTGGTTCCAGGTTAGGTGCATATATATTAAGAAGTATTATTTCTTCTTATTGTATCATCCCTTTTATCATTATAAAATGATCACCTTTGTCTATTATTACCTTTATTATATTAAAATCTATTTTGTCTGATGTAATTACAGCTACACCCACTTTTCTCTGGATGCCATTATCTTGAAGTATCATTTTCCACCACTTTACTTTGAGCCTATGTTTGCTATACAGCTATGACGTGTCTCCTGAAGGCAGCATATAGTTTGGTTTTGGTTTTGGATCTAGCCTACTACTCTGTGCCTTTTAATTGGTGAGGTCAGTCCATTTATATTTAGGGTGATTATTGATATATGAGTATTTCGTCTTGCCATTTTATCTTTTGTTTTCTACTAGTTCTGTGTTTCTATTTTTTTCCCTTGTTTTTCTGTCTGTTGTTTTAGCTTGGTGATAGTCTATGATTTCCCCTCTATTTCCTCTTTTCTATGTTATGTGTCTCAGTTCTAGATTTCTTTTGTGTGTGATTTATGCAAAAGGAAATGTTATATATAAAATAGTCCTTTCTTCAGATTGCATCTTATCTCCATTCACCTGTGCAAGTTCAGTTTTTTTGTCCCCTCCCATTTTATGTTTTTGTTGTCAGAAATTATCCCATTTTATGCTGTGCATTCATTTTCAAATTCCAGTAACTATCATCTTCTTCTCTTAACATGTGTTTACCTCCTTTCACCTTTATGTTATATTTAAGTGTTTAATATCCTATTTGAATCAAGAGTTCAAATTTCCTCCTTCTGTCTGTCTTAGTCATCTTACTCACAGCTTTGTATCCTTTTGTCTTTTTGTTTCAGGTAGAAGATCACCTTTCACCATCTCTTGTAATGCAGATCTTGTGGGGTAAATTCCCTCAGATTTTCTGTCTGGAAAAGCCTTTATTTTTCCTTCATAGCTAAAGGATAACTCTGCAGGGTATATAATTCTTGGCTATTGATTTCTCTCTAAATAATTTGAATATTTGACTCCACTCTCTTCTAGCTTGTAGGGTTTCTGATTATAAAAATCTAATGGGGATTCCTTTACAGGTTATCATCTTCTTTTCCTTGACTCCCTTGAGAATCTTTCCTTTGTTGTTAATTTTTGACAGTTTCAATATATTGTGCCTTGGAGGAGGCCATTTGGATTGAGATAATTAGGTGTTCTGTTACCTTCTTGGATTGGAGGATCCAGTTCTTTCCATAGGTTTGGAAAATTCTCTGATTATTTTTTGAATAGACTCTGTGTTCCCTTCTCCTGCTCTTATCCTTCTGGTATACCCATTATTCTTATATTGCTCTTTCTAATGAAATCAGATAGGTTTTATAGAGTGGTTGCATTACTTTTCTCTCAGTTTTCTCTCTTCTCCCACCTGAACCACGTATAGATTTCTATCTTCTGTATCAATAATTTTTTCCTCTGTTTTGCCTGCTGTATTTTCTAAGCTTGCTAGTTGATTATCTCATTTATTGAGTTTTTCACCTCCAGAATTTCTGTTTTGTTTTTATTTATACTTTCAGTCTCTTTGGTGAAGTTCTCCTTTTGTTCATTGATTTTGTTTCTGAGCTTATTGAATTGCTTTTCTGAGTTTTCTTCTATATTGTTGAGTTTTTTTCAAAACTTCAATCTTAAGGAGCCAGCCAAGTGGTTTGTTGGTTAAGAGCTGGCTTGGGAGCGGGANATTGTGATACAAAAAAAATATATATATATATATATATATATATATATATATATTTTTTGTTGTTGTTGTTGTTGTTTTTTTTTGTACAGGGTCAAGTCTTGTAAGTGTTGTGTTTTTTTGATAATTTGTTTTGAACTCAGTAAAAAAAATTTTAAAATGCAGATCACACATTCGTTTTGATTATGGTATCAGACAACCATGTGATCACTGGGAAAAAGGAAATTGAATCTTCAGATGTTTCCAAAGTTAGATAATATGAAAATCATATAGAATAGTATCCAAATATTCCATAAATACATAATATTTTTAAATACCATTAATTTTTTCATTTAAAATATATTTGGCATGTAACATTGTGTAAATTTAAGGTATACAACATGTTAATTTGATATATTTATGTATTGCAATAAGATTGCCATTGGAGTGATAATAGTATCTCTGTCACATTACATAATTATCATTTATTTTTAGTGGTTGGAATAATTAAGCTATAGTTTTTTAGTAAGTTTGATAATTTTAGTATAATATTAAATTATTGTCATATTCACTATACCATGTATTAGATCTCTAGGATTTACTTACTACTTGTTTCAAGTTTGTTCCCTTAAATAGCTATTAAAGACTGCTTAAAAGAATCAATATAAATGCATTGAAAAGCTCAATCCCACCTGCCTATAATGCCTTCTAGACCATGTTACTTTCCTCTTTTTCTAAAATTCCATAGCATTTTAGCTTTTAAATACATATTACAATGCTTTATTCTTAGTACTAAAAGTCTTGTGTCTCCCAACTAAGTCAGAAAGAATACATGATAATCCACCTTTGCAATCGTACCAGCAACTACCTCAGTGCATTAGGTTGAACCATAAAAAATTGCTGATATTTGAGTATTTTTAATCTAAAAAATTGGCAGTTTCATTTAATGCTACCTAGTAGTTAATAGATGATCAATAAATAATTGTGGAATGCGTGAATGAATTTGAATATAAAGAAAAAATTATTATGCATACATTCACAAAAATTTTGTCCAAGGCTGAAATTTCAGAACAATTAAAAACTGAAGATTTCAAACATATAGCAATAGAAGGACTGACTCTGGGTGATGAACACAAAATGTAATATATAGATGATGTATTATAGAAATGTACACTTGAAACCTGTATAATTTTATTAACCAATGTCACTCCAATACATTTAATAAAAAAGAATGCACACCTAAAGTTAATATAATATTATATGTCAGTGGTTATTGAAAAATAAATTTTTAAAAATTAAAAAGAAGAATATCAACAACAAACTGAAGATTTCTTTCAACAAATATTCCACCTCTATTATACCATTTTACTCAATGATCATCCCAATTTGCCTATCAAACCAATTCAAATTGGATAAGGCCGATTAATCTGAGCTGTATAAGTGGAGCCTTAGTCCTTTCCTGTTTTGTAATGTATTTTATCTAATATGCAGTGTGAGTTGTTCCCATGTTTACCATTTAATCATATTATTGCTCTCTAACAACTGGAAAACACATATATCACAAGATTAGAAAAACAAGATGGTATTTGTTGAAAAAATTCACACATGAGTCTATAGTTTTCTGAGAAAAATAACTGAACACTCATATACAATAGATGATAATGCATGGCCAAATATTTGGTGTAGATTTTATATGCCTTCACATTTATTGAAGTTGATTGACTAAATAGCAAAGAAGATAGATTAAAAGTCTTTAGCCATTGCTAGTTGGCCACAAAAGGACATAAACAAGTTATGGTCATTTAAGTATGTGATATAAAAAGCAACTCTTTCAAAATAACAGCAAAATTTTGGTAAAGTTAACAGAAATACTAGTTATTTGTTTTTCTCTAAATTTCTAGATCATATATAGACATAAATACAAAATTCTCTAATTTTCCCAAAACAAAAATATCTGCAAATACAAACAGACATGCAACCCATAAATCTCTTAATTTGAATTAAAATTGGCTAATATTTTGATGTCTAGCAAGCATAATTAACACTGAAAAACCTTATTTAAAAGTCAGAGGAAGTAATAAAGATAAGGACAATACTTAAACTGAACTTTTAAAGAGCTCATAATTGATGTTTGTGTTTTCAAAATCATTTCCAAATTAAAAATGTAAAAAACACATTTATTTGTAGTTGATAACACTGATTAACATTTGTAATTGATATAACTATAAGTAGTTCATGCAGTGTCCAAAGGAACTATTTACCACTCTTTTTTTTTTTTTAATTTGAAGATTTATAGATTGTTTTACTGATGAACTTTACCCTTTCCTTAATGCATGGAGGTATTTCTTTACATCTGCCTTCAGTGGATTTAATTTTACTTAAAATGTTAAAAAGAAATTATTCTGCTTAAAGAAATAATATGACTATATCTCTAAAGGGAGTAGACTAGGTCTTTAAAATATTAATGCCATAAATTTTTATCAAAATAGCTGCAAAAAAATGGAAAAGTTAATATTTTGAAAAACTAGCACTAATGGTATAAATCCTTTATGAATATAATTATATAAATAGGAAGCTTTAAATTTGCAAATATGGATTATATGATAGTTCTACTTTAAACATGGAACATAATATAATATTTAGAAACATGGGCTTTGGAGCCAGTCTACTTGGAGTTGAATCTCAGTTCTGTCACTTACTTGCGTAAACTTGAACAAGTTACTTAAACTTTTTATTTTAAATAGTAAAATAGTTTATTTTACTATTATGTACAATGGGGATAATAGTATTTTTCTGATAGGTTTAATATGAGGATAAAAATAATTGATACATATAAAGTGCTTGGAACAGTGTTTGACACTGGTAATTAATAAATACACAATGCAAAACATAGATGAAGTATTATAGAATTGTACACTTGAAATCTATATAATTTTACTAATCAACATCATCCCAATAAATTTAATAAAATTAAAAAGAAATTAAAGTTATCATTGTTACTATTATTTTGTATATGCCATATCCAGGCTATCACCATTAGATTGTTCACATGATTTATTATATAGGGTTCTCGGAAAAGTCATACATATTTTTCTCTATGTCTTTCAAATGTCATTTATTTATATAAAGAACAAAGATCAATCAATGATATATTGTCCGTTTTGTTCAATAACCTTTTGCCATCTTTCAGTGAGCTTCATAATTCTTCGTTCATAGAAGGACCTGTCTTTATTTGCAAAAAACTGAACAAGGTGGCTGATGTACAGCCACATCTAAATTCAACGTTATACCACGCAAGGAGTTTTGAAGAGAGCGAGACAAGTGGAAGTCTGACGGCGCAAAGTCAGGCAAGTATGGTGGGTGTGGTGACACATCCCATCCAAGTTCCAATAATTTTTGACGGGTGATCAAACTTGTGTGTGGTCTCACATTGTCGCGATGGAACACAACTCCTTTACAATTAACAAGCTCTGGACATTTCTGGATGATGGATTCGTTCAAACTGTCCAATTGCCAANAAAACTACATTGTACAAATGTCATCTTTCTTTGATAATCATCTTAAACAACTCTATACTCCTTCTAATACCAAAGATTGAACTTAGTAAATAGTGGGAGAGGAATGCCAGGGTGGCCTATAGAGAGATCAGATTTTCCCTATAATGTATTTTTAGTTTCCTTGTTTACAGCAAATACTAGTTAAATACATGATAAATGAATGGATACAAATATTTTACATCACAAATCATAGTCTCTTCATCTATGTGTTTTCTTCAGTAGCAATTAAATGCTGAATCAAGAAGAAAATTGAAATTTATTTTGAGCAATACATTTGGGAAATTAAAAGATTAAATGAGACTCCCATTAATCAGAGATATAAGTAATTAATGTATTGAAGAAAATATATAAAGAAGCCAAAACCCTGACTATTCAAAATACACACTACTGGGCCAGGTGAGTGGCACGATGGTTAGGAGTTGGCTTGGGACGCCAGCTCTGAGCAGCAGGGTCCGGTTTGGATCCCACATGAGGGCCGTGACACTGCGCCCTCTACAGCTAAGATGGTGAACAACAGCTCGACCTGGAGCTGGGCTGCTGTGAGTCGCCAGCGACAGCGTAGACTGCATTGGGGCTGGCCAGCAGCGGGCATGAGCTTTTGTGAGCTGCCTGAGCCGCTGTGAGCGGCCGTCCAATGGCCGGCGAACAACTGCCTCACCCGGGAAGAGCACTGTGTTTATGTGTGAGTAAGAAATGATGCAGTAAAGTCAAAGCTAATGAGAAGAGGCTGACTATTCCCCAGGTTTGGCTTGCTCCCACTGTTCCACATCTTCTGGGCATTACTGCATTACTGAGGCTATTATATCTACCAATTAACTTGTAGTTACCAAATATAGCTTAGAGTAACAACTGACCCAACAGCTTCACTTTGAAAATTCTGATCTAATCTCAAACCATTGCTGTTCCATTTGTCTAGTCAAACATGAATGCAATTATCTGAAGAAAAAGACTGGTTGATCCATAATTATATATCTTTTTAATCTTGTCAAGTTCTTAGAAATCATTTTTAAAGGGCTAAAAGTATTCATAAAANGGAAGGGTTAGTGTTCTTTCTGAATCTTGTTTCTTAACAAACAGCTTAAAATTAATATCACAAAAAGGCAGCTTCAGAGTTGCAAAACTTTGGTTCACTTCATTCTAAAATTTCCCTTTTTATAATTTCTCTGGCAGTTCTTTGCCAAAATTTCAAATTAGGTTTTAATTTATTTGTGCATATGGAACATAATCATTTTAAAGTCCCTGTCTGATAACGCTATTATCTAAATTTCCTGTGTGACTGCTTTTATTATTTCACATAATTTTTTATCATGTTGTCTTTTCTTCAAATGACCAATTATAATTGATTGCAAGAGGCTAGTCACCAGCAAGCCAGGATAGTATCAATATAATTAAAGGTATGAAAATGTTTCACGGATGAGCCTAAGTGTCATAGATATCTAATCAACTTCCTGATTATTTTTTTCATTCAATATAACTCCTCAGGGTCTCAGTCCAAATCAGTGTGAATTCTCAGAAGTGCTGGTCAAGTTTTCAGCTTCCTAACAGGTTCTTAGTGAAAGCAAGGGTCCTTACGTTTTGACTGGTTAAATTTAGTTTTAAATCCTTGCTCCAGAAATCATCTCTCTCCCCTCCTACCCCTGCTCTGTCCCCCTCAGGAACCTAGTCTTTTCCCCAGATAACCGGCAACCCATGAGGCAGCAGAAGACAGTAGCCCAGGCCTGACTAATAGTCACATGGTCTGAACCTCTCGCAGGCTAAAGATAACATCCTGACCTAAGTTATGTTTCAGCTCCTGAGCCCTGAGATGGAATGATGCCATGGCTACTTTCCCATGAGAATGGACAGAGGGGCTCTGGAAAAAACCTCAGAACTGACCTCAAGACCTGAAGAAATTATTACTCTAACCTCAGCTCTGACCAATCAGCTCCCAGCACCACCCCTGACATTTAACCCACAGGGTCTTGTGATTTTTGCCTTATGTAATCTGTAACCTACAGCCATTGGGGAATTCAGGCTTTTGAGCATTAGCTTCCTGTTCTCCTGGGTGGCAGCATCCATAATAAAATAGCCAATATTTTTCCACTGCAATTCTCAGTGTTTAGTGTTTGGCTCTGCTAGCACTGGGTGGACGAACTCTTTCTGTTGGATAACATTAGGAATCAGCAGTTAATCTTAAGAAAAAACAGGTTTCAAAAACTGTTTCACTTTCTTGGTTTGATTCTTCTTCCAGATTTTTGAAACTGCAATTTTTCACTGCCATGTTAGGTCCCCAGTGCTTTTAACTGGCAGTTTTTATATTCTGTCCAAGATTTTTAGTTATTCATGGTTGAATGTTTTATCCAAATTTCTTAGACAGCCAATAACAATAGAATTGAATAAAACATATAGTGAGGGTTATTTGTAAACTTAGATTTTTTAAAAAACATTTAAAATATTTACATACACTATAGTGTGTGTTTGGGTGTAAAGTCCTGTGAGTTTTAGTACACACATACATTTGTGTAATCACAATTGACAAAAATGATATAGAAAAATACTCTTCACAATCAAAAAATTTGATCATGCTGTGCTACTGTAATCAAACCCAGCCCATATTCCTAACATCTGACAAACAGTGCTTTGTTTTCTATCTCTATATTTTTATTTGTTTTTCAGAATATCATAGAAATGGAATCACACATGATGTAATATTTTGAGACTGGCTTCTTCCATTTACTGTCATCCACAATTCCTCTATGTTATTGAATGTATTGAATGTAACAGTAATTCCTCTTCATACTGCTCACTAATATTCCATTGCACGGATGTACCACAGTTTGTTCATGAATTCACCTGTTGAAATACTTCTTGGTTGTTTTCAATTTTTGGCAGTTATGAATAAAAGTGGTATACACATTTGTGTATATGACATTAAGGTTGTTTCCAGTTTGGGGCAATTATGAACAAGTCTGAGACAAACATTCATGTACAGACATTTGTATGAACATGTTTTTATTTTTCTAGGGTAGATACCTATAAGTGAGATTTCTTTCTTAGTCATATGGTAAATGCATCTTTAAATATATAAAAATTTTCTAAATTGTTTATCAGAGCAACTGTACCAGTTTGTACTCTGCCTAGCAAAGTGTGAGCTCCAGTTGCTTTGCATGTTTGTTGGCACTTGTTACTGTTAGTTTTTTGTTTGTTGGTTGGTTGGTTTGTTTGGTTTTTTAGCTATATTAATAGGTGTGTAGTGATACATAATTATGGTTTTAGTTTGTAATTCTCTAATGTCATACAATTGAGCTTCTTTTCATATGTTTACTTACTATCTGTGTGTCTTTTTGGTTAAGTGTCTGCTCAGATATTTTGCCCATTTTGTAATTGGGCTATTTTCTTATTGTTGAGTTATGAGAGATTTAAAAGTATTCTGGATGCCAGTTCTTCGAAGGCTATGTGATTTGCAAGTACTTTCTCCCATTCTGTGGCTTGTCTTTTCATTCTTTTAAGTGTTGTTTTAAGTTTGGATGAGGTCCAAATTATCATTTTTTTTAATAGACTGCTCTTTGGTTTCACATCTAAGTAATATTTGCCTAACTCAAGATCAAGATTTTTGTTTGTTTCCTACTATGACTTCAATAATTTCATGCTTTCCACTAAAGCCTGCAATCCATTTTTAGATTATTTTTATATGAAGTGTGAGGTATGTGTCTAGGTACATTTTTTTTCATATGGATGTTCAATTGTTCTAGAACCATTTCTTGAAAGAAATGCTCATTTCATTGAACTGTCTTTGCACCTTTCCTTAACATATTTTGCCATATTTGTGTGGGACTATTTCTTGGCTCTCTTTCCTGTCCCATTGATCAGTTTTTCTATCCTGTGGGCAAGTAACACTATGTTGAATACTATAGCTTTACAGTATGTCTTAAATCAGATACTGTGAATCTTCCAACTTTTTACTTCTTTTTTGTTTTTACATCTGTGTCTAATTCTATACTAGTTCCATTGCCTTTCCATATAAATCTAAAAATCAGCTTGTCACATCTACCAAAAATCCCTGCTACAATTTTGAGTGAGTTTTGGTAAATCTGTGGATCAATTAGGGAAGACTTTATATCTTAAATGTATTGAGTATTTCTATATGTTAACATGATATGTCTACTTATTTAGGTATTCTTTGATTTATTTTATCAGCATTTCATAGTTTTAAGCTTACAGATTTAGCATATTTTGTTAGATTCATAGTAAAATATTTCATTTGTGGCATACAGGTAAATTACGCTGTTTTATAAATTTGTGTATCTAATTTTTTGTTGCTACTAGATAGAACCAGGATTGATTTTTGTACATTTACTTTGTTTTCTGTGATCTTACTCAAAAGCACTTATGGTTTCTAGAAGCTTTTGGTATGTTTCATGGGATTTTCTATGTAGATAATCATGTAATCTTTGAATAGGAGTTTCACTTCTTCATTTCTAAGATGTAAGCCTTTTCTTTTTGTTTTATTGCAATGTGTATGGCTTTCAAAACTGTTGAAAAAGAGTTATAAAAGTGGGCACCCTTACCTTGTTCTCTCAATCTTAGTGAGAAAGCATTAAGCCTTTCATCTGCAGTATTATGCACGTTTTTATAAATTGAACCATATTGCAGATTTCCCATTGTATTTTGGGTTTACTGAGTTTTTGTCATACACGCCTATTGCATTTTATTAAATGCTTCTTCTGCATCAATTGACATCATTACACAGTTTTTCTTCTTTATCCTATTGATATTGTGTGTTGCACTGATTGTCAAATGTTGAACCAGCTTTATATTCATGAGCTAAAACCCATTTTGACTTAGTGTATTATTCTCACTATATATTGCTGGATTTGCTTTCCTACATATTTTTTTTGAAGATTTTTGCATCTATTTCCATGAGGTTTATTGGTCTGCATTTTCTTTTCTCATACTGTCTTTACCTGGATATGCAATAAGGAAAATTCTGGTCTCCTAAAATGAGTTGGGAATTATTCCCTCTTCTACTTTCTAGAAGAGATTTTATATATGTTATTTCTTCCTTACATATTTGATAGAATTTGCAGTAAAACCATCTGAGTCTGGAGTTAACTGTTATGGACGGTATGTAAGTATCAATTTGATTTCTTTAATAGATATACTGCTACACACTATATCTATTTCTCCTTGAATGTGCTTTGGTAGTTCATGTGTTTTAAGACACCGTTCCCTTTTGTAAAAGTTTCAGAGTTTGTCTTCATAAAGTTGTTGAAAGCAGTCCTTATTCTTTTAGAATCTGTAGGATCTGTTGTGATATTTCTTCTTTAATTTTTAATTTTTAATATTGTGTTATCATTTTTTTTTCCATCAGCCTTGATAGAGATTTTCAGATCTTTTAAAAGAAACAACTTTTAGTTTCACTTTATTGCTCTTTTATTTTCAATTCCACTGATTTATACTCTTTATTATCTTATTATTTTCTTCAATCTGCTTAGTTTGTATTCAGTTTGCTCTTCTGTTTCTGGTTTGTTCAGGTGAAAAACTTCAACTATTGATTTGAGACCTTTATTGCTTTCAAATTGAGAAATTATGCTAATTTTTTTACTTTTATACAATTCAAAATGTTTTATAATATTCTACATCTTTTTTAATTAATAGACTTTTAAAAATTGAGGTGAAATTCAAATAGCATAATATTAACAATTTGAAGTGAACAAATGAGTGACATTTAGAATAATCAAAATGATGTTCAACTACTACCTCTATCTAGTTCCAAAACATTTTCATCTCTTCAAAATAAAACCCTCTACCCATTAAGAGGCTTGTTTTTTGGCCACATGTTAGAAGTGTTTTATTAAATTTCCAAACATGTAGATCTATTTTACAAATAACTTTTTTTTAGTTTGGAGAGTTTTATTTGTTTCTTTTCTTTTCCAGTGCACAAGTCATATTTTTATGAGGATCACCCTTGTACCAGCTGGTTTACTTTCATTCAAATTGCCAAGTGTCAGGCTTAGAAAAATAAAATCCTACTAAATAATCTCAATATATAACCGTATTTACTTGTGCATCTTTTCATTCCTCACCTCCTTCTACTCACCCTCAAATCACAATGTTGTCTGTTCTCAGAATAGAATTTGAACTACTCATTAAAATTAGGAAAAGTAGCTCCTATGTAAATTACCTTCCAGACTACTTAACCAAAAATTAATTTCATATTTGGATACATTTCTATGTGCTGATGTAATAGTATTTTTAAATAAAGAATGGGGAGTAAGAGGACTAGAAGGAGGCAAGATGTCAATCTAGAATAATAATCAAATTCAGTATGGGAAGTGTTATTCTCATATGTCAGCTATTTTAATCACCAGAGCTCTTTAAGGCAGGGCTTCCAATATTTTAATATGCACATGGGTTACCTGGGGGCCTGATTGAATGCAGATCCTGATTCAGTAGATCTGAGTGGGGCCTGAGATTCTGTTCCTCAGTGATGCTTCTAGACCTGGGACCACACACGGAGTAGCAAGGGTGCTATGCACCATTCAATTGTGCATTTCTGGGAATCAGGATATCAGGTGTTTCAGCAACTGGTAATAAAATGCCCAATTCCAATGGTCTTAAACAATGACACCATTTTGTTATCTAACACACAATAACACCAGCGATAGGGTGGTTCCAGCCATGAAATGTATGCATCTCAATAATTCCACCAATAATTCAGGTCACTTCAGTCTCCCCACTCTGCTCTCCTCAGCAGTGCCTCCATCTTCAGGCTGCTTCTGTTCATGACATGGATATAACAATTTCTTTTTTTAATCAGTTATTTATTGTTTTAGTTACAGTTGACATATAATATTATTTTATATTAGTTTCAGATGTACAGCACAGTGGTTAGACATTTATATAATTTATGCAGTGATTTTCCAATTAGTCTATCATACCCCTGGCACTAATCACACTTCTTGCAACATTATTGACTCTATTCTCTCTGCTGTAATTTACATCCCCATGACTATTTTGTAACCACCAATTTGTATTTCTTAATCCCTTCACTTTTCTCACCCAGCTCCCCAACCCACCTCGCCTCTTGCAACTACCAGTTTGTTCTTTGTATCTATGATTCTGTTTCTATATTATTTGTTCATTTATTATGTTCTTTAGATTCCACATATAAGTGAGATCATATGGTGTTTGTCTTTCTCTGTCTGGCTTACTTCACTTAGCATAGTAGCCTCTAGTTCCATCCATGTTGTAACAAATGGTAAGATTTCATTTTTGTGGCTGAGTAATATTCCATTGTATATATGTACCACCATTTCTTCATCCAGTCATCTATTGATGGGCACTAAGGTTGATTCCATATCTTAGCTATTGTAAATAATGCCACGATAAATATAGGGTTGCATATATCTTTTCGCATTCATGTTTGGGATTTTTTTTGGAATTCATGGGTCATAAAGTACTTCTGTTTTTAGTTATTTTAGGGACCTTCAAACTGTTTTCTATAGTGGCTTACCAAGTTGCAATCCCATCAACAGTGTACGAGGGTTCCCTGTTCTCTGCATCATCACCAACATTTGTTTGTTGATTTGTAGAAGATAGCCAGCCTGACAGATATGAGGTGGTAGAACATTATGGTTTTAATTTGCATTTCTCTGATGATTAGTGACATCGGGCATCTTTTCATATGTCTGTTGGCAATATGTATGCCTTCTTTGAAGAAATGTCTATTCCTCTCCCCATTTTTAAATTGGATTGTTTGGTTTTTTTAGTGTTGAGTTGTTTGAGTTTTTATAAATTTTAAAAATTTAACTTCTTATCAGATGTATCATTGTGACTATCTTCTCCCATTTGGTAGGTGTCTTTTCATTTTGTTGATGGTTTCCTTTGCTGTGCAAAAACTTTTTAGTTTAATGTAGCCTTGCTTGTTTATTTTTTCTGTTGTTTCCTTTGCCTGAGGGCATATGTTAGAAAAAAATCAATATGAGCAATGCCAGAGAGTTTACAGCTTGTATTTTCTTCTACCAGTTTTATAGTTTCAGGTCTTATACATAAGTATTTAATCCATTTTGAGTTTATTGTTGTATATGGTGTAAGAAGGTGGTTCAGTTTCATTTTGGGGCATGCATCTGTCCAGTTTTCACAACATTATTTATTGAATACTGTCTTTATCTCATTGTATGTTCTTGCCTCCTTTGTCATAAATTAAATGACCATATAGGTGTGGGTTTATTTCTGGGCTGTTTATTCTGTTCCATTGATCTATGTATCTGTTTTAACCTCCCTGGCGGTCTGATTATGTCAGTAATTTTGTACCCAAAGTGGTACATTGTTTTGCAAGGAAATTTGTTGTTTTATATTGTAGGCCTGTAATTCTTAGGAATTACTCACTTAAATCTGTCCAAACAAGAGTCTAGTAGGCATCCCAGGTATGATAAAGTTTGAAACACAAAATCATAAATTATAATATAATAAATAATTATAAAAAATAATATAATTTTATTCAATAATGTAATCAAACAAAAAACACTGCAATTTGTCATCGGCCGGTGTTCTCGTTGGCAATCACAGCGGAGGACACCGCAGGATCGCAGGGAGCAGGTAAGGGACTCCTCTGGGACACTGCAGTGTAATCCCGAGTGTGTCTCGGAGTTACAGCTTCTGGCAGTGGAAATTAACCCCGAGCCACACTCGGGGTTACCGCCAGGGTAGTTAGTGTTATTACAAGCCTGTTTTGATTAATGTGAGCTTGAAGTATTGTTTAATATCAGGGAGCATAATACCTCCAATTTTGTTTTTCTTTCTCAAGATTGCTGTGATTATTCAACATCTTTTGCAGTTCCATATACATTTTAAGATGGTTTTAGTTCTGTGAAAAATGCCATTGATATTTTGATAAAAATTGCATTGAATCTATAGATTGCTTTGGGCCGTTCCATGTCTCCACCCCTCCTCCCAGTCCTCATGTGGCTTCTTTATATCACTAGTGATAAAACTTCCGTTCAACTAGACTTCAGATGGTTCCCCATGTGGATTATTCTATAATTTAGTTGTAATTTTGATGTGTTTACAAGATTGAGGCATGTGGAGCATTTATCTACTCTGCCATCTTGGATCTACTCTAGTTTCGATCACTCTTTATTCTTACCTTTCCAGCTTCCTGCTTCAGGCCCTTAATCTTTCACACTTGAAGTATTATATTAACCTGAAAATCAGTTGTACCTTGTCCAACGCCAACCCTCCCCGCCAGCAATTCAGTTCTCATTATTCTTCTTCCATGTTCACAAAATTCAATATCTTTCCTCTGACTAAGAAGGTCCAAACTCCATAATCTAATCATCTAATTTATTTCCCCTCATCTCTTATTCATAGCCTCTATTTAACGCTTTTTTTCTTTAAAAAGACTCTGTACTTCTATAATTTTATACCATTCCTCATGCTTTTCTCTCTACCTAGAGTTATATTTTCTCAACTTCCCCTAAGTAAAAATTTCACCTATTCTTCAAGTGATAATTTTCTAAATGCTGATTTCATCTTCTGAATGTGATGGTTGTCTCTATTTCAACTGCATTTATTAGGCTTTCTCTATACTCTACCCACTGTGTTAGATATGCCCATATACTATCTATTTCAATATTCACACATGTTATTTAGAGAGGTATTGTTGTTTTTCTTTTGCATAACTTAAAAGTGAGAATGAGAGACATTAAAGTAAAAAAACACAACCAAGTTCACAGTTATTAAGTGGCAGAGTCCAGGTGTATGCCCAAATCTGCTACACCTTGCTATTTCCCTATTTTTGAGCTCACCTCTGAATTTTGCCTTAGCACATTCTGTAACATATTAACATTGTAAAGATATTCTTATTTGTATCTAATTCTTTTTGGTATATACAACGGTACAAAGCACACTGACATATACACATTTCTATTCAAGATGAATTGTGGAATCAAGCATTAATTAATTAATGAATAAAATCTAACTCCCCAGTTTCATATGACTTTGCTCTCTAGTAGGCTAGATATAGGGGAGCAAGGGAAGATCCAGTAAACATTAGAGTCCCACCAGCAGTTCAGCACAAATCACATTTTTTTCCCTTGAAATTGTGCAAGTAAATTAAATGATGCCTGAGAAATATTTAAAGCTTTTCATTTAAATGATACTATATACATTCAAGGATATATATATATATATATATATATATATATATATATATATATATATTAAGCCTTGTGGGAAATTATTTAAATCTATTTTGAGAATTCTTTACTGAGGAAATTAGTCTCATGATCTAGTGACACAAGATATTGCTTATGAACCAACATTTAAACTGGCCCATTTACTGGACACAAGGGTACCATTGATTTAAAGACTATGTTTAGTAAGTACAATATCCTTAGAGTTAGTGGCTATTATTTTCTAGAGGTCATAAAATTTCATTTGGCTAATATTCAAACCTAAGTGTATGTACTTAAATATGCTGGACCAGTAAATCAACAAGTTTTCACTAGTTCTTTCTAATTTTGCTCTCCCTCTTTTTAATTAAATCTTCTTTAAGCTTAAACAGTTGATTCATCAAATTAAGACCAAACATTAAAAGTTTCAGTATTAGGCTAAAAAAAATCTGATGCATTTAAAGCATTAGCTTGTCTTTCAGAGATAGTTAAATCAGCTACTAAAAACATTTTAAACAGCTGGAAAGCAAACCTTCATATTCAAATGCTATTGGAAAAACTTCTATCATTATTGTATGTATGATACACCTCATTTTTTTCCCATTTAAAGCATGCTCCTTTATTTCATGCTCCAAAGGCTTATACATACCATGCTGGTTTTTCATAGTTGTCAGGAATTTAATATTAGTCCTTTTACTTTTTAGCTCTCAGGATGTGTTTGAAGATCATTGAATTGTATAAAATTTAATTGTTTTTCTCCCAATTGGAGAATAGATAAAAGTTACAGCAGCATATCTAACCTATGGGTTCTGACCTATGTTTCTTACTCATTGGGGCACAAAATATTTTGTAATATGTCCTCTAAACTCAGTATGTGATTAGAAATGATATTATAAAAAGTGCTATGAGTGGTACATTTTGTTGAACTCTGACTCATAAGTGGATAGATTCATCATAGAGGTCAAAAGGATAACTTGATGGGAAAGATTGAATTATGACTCTGGATGGCTGAATAGGACTACAATAGAAGAGAAATAATGTACTAATAAAATGGAACATGAGAATATATTAAAAGTGGAAGTTAAAACTTTGGAGGGAACTGCTTTGACTTATTTCAAGTCACTGAAACCCTCTGAACATCAGTTTGCTCATCAGTGGGGTTAATTATTATATCACAAAGATTTGAGCATTAAATGAGAATGCTGTGAAGGGCTTTGGCACTGGGTTTAAATAATGGCAAAAGCATATCTGCTTTTTAACTTGGGAAATGATGTGAAGTGTATTTAAAAAGTTATTATGACAACATAGTCTTCAAGGTCAAGTAAACTTTATTTAAATGGCTCCTTTATATTTATTTCTTATGAAGTGCCCTTCTTTGTATATTTATTTCTTAAACATTTTTTTTAGTAATAGAGTTACTTCTATACATACTAGCCTACACATTACATATGTCATCCTTTATAAAATCTAAATATCAGTAATATCTCAAAGATTTTTGTGAAGATTAAATAAGATAGTCAAGGTAAAGGCCTAAGGACAGAATCAGGCACAGTATAAAAACTCATTAATTATTAACTATTATTATTACTTCTTTCTTTGGGTTGATGTGAATTACTTTTATTAAACTGTAGGTCATAACTGCCATTTTAAATACATTTACAATAATATTTTTAAAAGATTATAAGAGGTATGTTAAAAGGATATTTTCTTATGACTTTACCTAAAATCGTAGTATGCAATTTATTAACCATTTTGGCAGAGTGAAGTGAGGAAGTTGACAATTATAAGTTTAGTGAAGTTTTCTTTCTTATCATCCCATATTTGTACCAGTGGTGTACTCTGTAATTTTCAAACTATAACATTGGCTATACAGCAGAAAGTATCAGCTCTGTTACCATTAATTTTATGTCCTTAGACAAGTCACTTGTCTTTTCTAAGGTTCAATTATCTTATGTCTAAAAATTAGGACATTCATAAATCTTGTTAGGCTGCTATGAGAATGAAAAGAAAGAGTGATTGTAAATGTGCTTTGTAAAGATTAAGGTTTTATTTAAAAAACTAATAATGTGCTTAATAGAATTTTAATTAATATATGTTTCTTTAGTATAGGGGATCTATTTATAGTCTCAAAGCTGCTGTTAAATTAACTCTGTGATTCAGAACAAGTAGTGCAGAGTTTTGGAATGTATACCATGGAGCTGAGACAAATAAATGGGACAGAATAATATTTTCAAAAACTGGTTCTGATACAACTGTATACACACACACACAAAAGAATAAGTTGTACCCTCACTTCACAACACATACAAAAATTAACTCAAAATGGATCTAATCAAAGATATAGATGTAAGGGCAAACACCATAAAATACTTAGAAAAAAACATAGGTGTAAATCTTCATAACCTATTAGGAAACTGTTTTTTTAAACATGACATCAAAAGCACAAGCTATAAAAGAAAAAAATAGATCAACTATATATCATCATTTTTTTTAAAAATATTCTTCAGAAGACACCATCAGAAAGTGAAAAGACAGCCCACAGAATAGAAAAAAAAAATGTAAACCAAGGGCCGGCCAAGTGGATCAGTTGGTTAAGAGCTCGCTCAAGAGTTTGAGCTCTGAGCAACAGCAGTTCGATTCCCAGCCCGAGCTGAGCAGCCGCTGAGCTGCCAACAGGTAGCAGGATGGCTCAGCTTATTAAAAAAAAAAATTGTAAACCATATATCTGGTAATGGAGTTGTATCTAAAATATACTGATAATTCTTAAAGCTTAACAACAAAAAGACAACCCAATTAAAAAAAAAAAGACAAATGACTTGAATAGACATTTCTGCAAAAAATGATAGGTAAATGACCAGTGAGCATATGAAAAGATTCTCAACATCATTAGCCATCAGGGAAATTAAAATCAAAACAAAAATGATATACCGCTTCACATACACTATGATGGCCAGAACTAAAAAGTCATACAATGACAAGTGCTGGTGAGGATGTAGAGAAATCAGAACCCTCATACACAGCTGGTGGTAATGTAAAATAGTACAACTGCTTTGTAAAAACAATCTGTCAGTTCCTCAATTGATTAAACATAGAATTGCCATTTGACCTAGTATTTCCACACCTAGAGAATTTAAAACACATGTCTACACACAAACTTGTACATGAACATTCTTAGTAACATTATTCATAGTAGCCAAAAAGTGGAAATAATATAAATCTCCATCAACTGACAAGTAAAATGTGATATATGAATATGAGAAATAAAATGTGGTATGTCCATATAATGAAATATTTGAAAATAAAAATAAATGGAATACTGACACATTCTACAACATGAAGGAGCTTTGAAATTATTATGCTAATTGAAAGAAACCAGCCACAAAGGACCATTAATCACATTCAGGAGAAATGGCTATAATAGACAAATAGTTAGGGACTTAAAGTAGGCCAGTCGTTGTTGAGGGCTGTCAGTGAGGTGGAGGAATTTGGGAGTGTTTTGTATTCTTTTATGAGATATGGCCACAAGAGAAGACTAAGGAAAAAACAAAGTTGACTATACTCATAGGTGCTAGAGACAGGAGACAAGGGCATGCCAGGTAGGGCCACCTGAGAGACCGCAGGCGGGTCAGGAAGCAGGAGGCAGGTAAGAGGAAAGCGTAGGCCAGAGCCTTTATGAATCTTTTTCAGAAAATCAAGGCAGGGCAGATTGAACAGGTTAGAATTGGCTAATTTGGATAATTTTGTGAGCTTTGGGTTAGTTTCCTCGTACCTGTCGCTGGGATGATACAGGCAGAGACATATTGCCTCCTGGAGTGCACAAGCCAGCTAGCAGAGGCTTGGCTCTGAATTGGTTAGTTTGCATATGAAAAGTATGCTCACAGCTGGAGTCTTGGCACTTTGCTAATGTCTAAGAACTGGCCATCTCTCTCCAACCAAAAAAAAAAATTTTTTTAAGATATCAAAACATCATAATACACAGAGAAATATAACTGCTAACGGGTACAAGGTTTCTTTTTAAGGTTATGGAACATTTCAAATTTGATAGTGATGGATCACACTCTATGAATATGCTGAAAGTCACTGAATTGTATACTTTAAATGACTGGAATGTAGGGCATATGAATTATATATCTCACTAAAGCTGTTTGAAAAAAGATTGTATGCCATGAAGTTAGACAGAGTTCGTTTAAAAACTGGATTTGTCACCTAGTAGCTTTGTAGCTTTGAATTGATACAGGCCAAATGAAAGGGCTTCTCACTATAAAAACTTCGTCGCCTTTTTCTTAGTGTCTTAGCTCCCTAGCCCCTCGTTGTAGTCATTTTTCAAATCAATTTCTGAATCATAAACAACAGGTTGTTTTTAACCTGAATCATAGAACTCCCCTAACCCCTGCTTTAGATAATTACCCTAAAGCTTGTGATTTATACTTGTTGATTATAGTCATTGAAGCACAGCATTCTTTCCAGTCCTATCTCCTGAGTGAACAATAACTGAATGACCAGTTAAACCAGAAGATAGGCCACAGGCTCCATGAAGCTGAACAAATGTTTCATCATGAATCTTACTTCTTGGGCCAGCATTTTTAACTCTATTAACTAAAATCTATCTCTCTTCATCTAGGGGCCGTGGGGCTACAAGTGATGCCCCAACAGGACTTCCAGTACTTCCTGACCACAGAGGGCAGATCTCAAGACCCCTTCCCCACATCTAAGATCAGATAGGGTGAGAGTCCTGTGAATCCCCAATAGGTAGGGACAATGGCTACCTTCAGCAGGAAGCAGATACGGAAGAAAAGACCTCCTGTCCCTCAACTTCCCTTAGAGATTTATGGGGATCATGTCTCTCAAGGCAGACATAAGGCAGGCGGTTGGAGATAGAAACTGGGTCTCCAAGATGCCTGGATACGTCAGGTAACATTCCTGCATGTCCAACATGGCCTACGGGAAATGACCACCCAAAAAACCTCCCCTCTCCACCCAAACTTTCCCTTGTTTGCCATAACTATTAGCCATTACAAGGAAGCTAAAGAATACAAAATACCTGACTAGATTTTACCGGTCACTCACACCTGCACAGTAAAGGCTACAATGACCATCTCACCTTAGCCTCATTATACTATCATTATAATATCATCCATATGCCTGGAAGTTCATTAATATCATTATAACAGACTGAATTCTGGGAAGGAACATGCATAATCTAAAAAGATGAGGTAATAGCCTCTTCTCAAGCCCAGGTATCAATCAAATAGCCCCACAGTTAGAAAGGAGTAACCCATTGTAGAAAAACAAGGGATAAAAACCACCACGTCCTCGTTAGTCGGGGCTCTTGAACCACTTCCTTCTGCTCCGGCTGCGCCCACCTCTTTGGCGTGTACATTCACTTCCAATAAACTGCTCTTTCACCACTGTAGTGCTGTGTCTCATTTAATTTTACTCAAGACACCAAGACCCTGGACACCACGATGAGAAAGGACTGCTCTCCGGTAACAGAATAAATCACACAACCTTTCTAAGCCCGGGTTTTCTCTTGTACAAGATGGGAATAAATAATAATAATAATAATAATAATAATAATAATAATAATAACTACCACATGGAATACTGATAAGGGTCATTTGATATATGTGTGTAAAATGCTAAGCACAGTGTCGGGAATAAAATTTCAACAAATGAAATGATTAACAAAATGTTTGTTTTGGCATTAGTTCTCTTATCTGTAAAATGAAGGAATTGGACTAAATAAATTCTAAGATTCCTTTACAGTTCTAAAAATTATGTGATTCGAAGTATGTGTCCTATGTCTATATAGGAAAGAAAGTCATTGATTAATGTATTTCCCCAAATAATGTTGAGATTAATATGACACTGAAAAAGTTTGATTTCAATAAGTCGTCCTAATAAAGTATGTCTCCACTGCAGGATTTTCAGGACTGCAGAACATGTACCATTTTTTGTCTTTTCTTGGACAAGGGAACAATTCATTCTCCATAGTATCTATTTCCATTTAACAGATCCAAATGAAACGAATATTACACAGAACACAACTTGGGAAATATTAATTCTACAACAACCTGACAAATTGTTGTAAACAAATCCATACCTAATACAGTATTTAAGGAGATGCTCATGTTACCACTCTAAAGGTCAGACTGTTCGCCACAGGGAAGCCATTGATGGAAAGAAAAGCAGCTTTATTCAAAATGCCAGCATTCTGGGAGGATGGCAGACTCCTTTCCGAAGGTCATTGCCCTCCACCCCCACCCCACCCCCTAATCCATCCCCCCAGCATGACAAAAAGGTTTTATAGGCACTTAAGGAGAGGCAGAAGAAAGGAGAGGAAGTCCGTCTGGCGGTAACCGGTGCTTCCCAGAGGCTGGTTTGTTTCAGGGATAGGAGTGGACCTTATGCAGATGTAAAAATTTATTTCAAGTCAGTGTCCTGGATGTTTCCTTGAGGAAACAGGGTTAATGAGCCTGGTATGCAAATGGTCTGCAGTAAAAAGAATCATTGAAACTGGTATGCATAGTAAATGTATAGTAAACAGAGTCATTAAGGTTTGACTGGAGGGGAGAGAAGCAAAGAAAAAAAAACTTTCAAAAAGTCCCAAGCTAAACTACACTGTTAAATCAAATTACACTAGAGGTTTAAATCTCAAAATAGAAGATATAGGGTCACCCTTACACTAATACAGGATGACAAACCAGACCAGAAAGGGTAAAGGTTTGAAATGTGTGAATCTGAAGTAGCAGAGAGCTGCCACTTAGGCAGGTAATGGCCAGAAACTTATCCTCTGTTCTGCTACAATCACCATTATAGACACCATCATCTCATAGTTATTATTAGCAGTAAATTCAATTAGTATAATTTACTATTTATAAAAGTTTATGTTCATAAAAATTTTAAACTATACATTCAGAAAAGAACATTCTATTTTTACATGAACAATAATATTGATTTACCAAAAATGTAAATAAAAGGGAGCATATGTTAATTTAAATTACTAGAATGATTTACCATTCCCAGAGCCATATATGCAACAGGGATGTCTGGGTAGTAATCAAAAAAGTCATTGGAAAGGTCATCTATTATTGACCCATTTGGAATTAGTCACCTACATAGAGCATTAATTATAAACGCAAAATGGACTCTGATAATTCTGATAGCTATGTCAGTTATGAAGTGACAGTCATGCCAGAGCATCCCATGAAAGACGTAGCCAGTGAACGCCCTAACCGGGTAACTCCAGACGCAGGGTGGAGTGTGACCATCTGGAAGGCTTTGTCAGACTGCAGATGAGTGCCCCGCACCCAGTCTTGAGCATAAGATCAGAACTCCCTGATGGCTCCTCGCTCAGGCCTCAACTGACAAGCTGACAGCCGCACTTGCACTCGTCCCAGACGGAGCACTTGAAGCCTCGCCTCCTGACCATCTTAACAGCCTGGCCTGAGGGCTGACACTCCGTCTCCCAGCACCCTAGAGACAGTCGCTGAACACTGGACTCTCTTTCTCATCCTTCTTTCATAAGACTCTGTTTCCCTTGCCTAATACTATTGCTTGCAAACCTGTGTGATCCTGTTGTGTGAAACCTCTCTACCTCGACTACTGGAGACTATCTTCTGGCCTGAGCCTTAGTTAATGTCTGTGGTAAATTGAGTCAGTAGGACTAGGTCCATGGCTGTATTCTACTAAAGGCTGCCATTGTTGAAAGACACAAATGTGTGTGAGACTGCTATTTTGATAGTCACATCCCACTCACAACATCGCTTTTGTCACTTTGAGAAACAAGGAATGGTTGCTCAACACTCTGTGATACCCTCAAAACAGGACATTTCCCACAATGCAATTTGAGGTGTTTCTAGGTGCCTAATTAACAGGTGTAAACTGGGTCAGTGGAGAGATCAAAGAACCAGCAGATCTCCTTAGAGTTAATTTTTCTTAAACATGTTTTCTGATTGTGCTCCACAAGACTTCAGACTTCCAAGAGTCCTTGACAAAGGAGGAGGTTCTCTGAAGAAAGCATGCTCACAGAGGAAATATTTAATACCTTTATGTTTCAGAGTATCACATTCTGGGGCTGGAACAATAACACAAGTCAGAAGCAATAAATCATGCTTTCAGGCTTGAGACAGGTAAATAAGTAAACCTGGCAGGTTATAAAACATTAGAGAGTGGTGAGGAAATTTACATGCACCATGTAAATTCAAATTCTAGGAAAATTTTAAAGCACTGTGAGGACCAAACAAGGTTACCTGAATTTAGGTTTTTTTCTCGACAGTAGCAGTCTCTGTGAGCTAAATAAACTCATGGCTTGATTATCAAATATGATTTAATTGAAACTTTTCCTGGTTGAACACAAGGATTTTGAAAAATGTAAATAACAACATGAAAATTAATATGGGTTTTGCACCAGGAGGCATTCCTATGCAAAATTATGAAATAAGATATTTATTCCCTTGATCATCCTTCCTTTTTTTTCTCTAACTTCCTTCCATTCTTCTCCCTTCTACTCCTTACCTATGCTTGTTACCTACCACAACCTATTTTCTTAGGCAACCTCCAAGTCCACTCCTTTGTTTGTCTTGTATCTTTCCATTACTCTTAGAATCCTGTGGGGGGTGTTTGGCTAGTTACTATGAGAACAGTGAATTAAAACCTCTGATGTCTCAGATAAGAAGATAAGATGGTCAGAAGGTAATGTGTGAAAACCCATGGCTATTGGAGTAGATCTCTTTAGTTAGGGGAGTGCTTTTTTAATGTTTTACAAGGGTCATATAGTTAACCAAAGGTCATATAGAGAAGATAGCTAGAATGCCACAAGAGTTAGAGGGAATTTAAAATGCATTCTTGTCACATTGCATTTGATGTTCTGCAGTATTTCTAAATTTACTTACTACTTATTGATCCTAAAGCTAGTAATATCTAGGAAAAAATGGAGACAGCCTCGTTTAGATGATGCGTTTGAGTTGGAAAACATTTACCTTTCACTTTTTTTTTTTAGTAGCCTACCACCCTCCCCACAATTAAACATAAACTAAATAGTCATTTGCTTGTTATGTTACAGGGTAAGATCAAAGTTCCATAGTGAGAAAATTGTAATTCATAACATTTGTATACAAACCAAGGACAAGTAATTGATTAGACCATTCACATACCCAAATGTGTAAAGTGAAAAACAATTTGTGGCCAAGTGATCAATGCCATAAAATTTGTCTACAGACATAGGTAACATTCTAACAAAGTCCGTCTTTGTATGTTTTCACACTCTATTTCTCACATTATATACGTGAGAAAAATATTACACCTGTCATGTTTTAGGTAAATTCTATAGTAGATGAATATTTAAGAACTTTATATTAATTTTAACTTATATGGATTAATTCACAAGGAAACATTTTCTTTCCATATTTTGTCCTTTTATTTAAAAAAATTTAAAAGGAAAATATACTTTGTTGACAAAATGGTCTGGATCAATTCTCAGAATTTTTGTTATAACAAAATTAAAATGAGGTATTCAGCCAAATAAATTTTACTTTATATCTAAGTCATGCCTAATAGCACATTTTCAAACAAAGAGAACTCTGGATAGAAAATGCGTATTATGAGTCAGTAAAACAGTCTCTATGACAATTTAATATGTAGCAGCTATAGGCTATCAAGTAGACTTCTAAAAGGTGACATAAATCTATAGTTACACAAGCATGTGTGTATGTGTGCAGGGAGGGAGAGAGAGAAAGAAGAGAGAGAGAAAGAGAGAGAGGGAGAGAGAAAGCTGCTTTAATAGCAGTTAATTGGACTTTTTGAAAAGTACTTGAGAGGCCTTAAGAGGCCTACATGATAGATAGATTTATCTAGGCAGTTAGGAGTCATCATGTTTTATTTCAAAATGTTTATATCTGTAAGGCAAATATTTTAGAGAGAAAATAATCACCAGCTGACATTTTGTTTGTGCATTTTTGCAGGCATCTTTCTAATATACAAATACATTATTTTTAAGAGCTATAAACCTTCAATTCTGCTATATTTGTTCTTATGCAGGATTTGCGTGGTGCTGAGAGGCTAGTGTTATAATCAACTCTCTAATTTAATTTCATGGGAGCAATAAAGAGACATAGGTTAAAATAACCTGGACAAAGATACCAAGACTGTAGATAGCAGATAAAAATTTAAATAAGCCAAAATGATTGGCTTCATAGACTTTGAATCTAGAAAGTTTTCCAGGTGACACAGGCAAAGATGGACACCCGCAGAAATGACTTGCTTAAACAAAAATTTTGATGGGAACATAGGTCCCAGATTGCCTGGCCCTAAGTGCCAGCTTTTAACCACAAGGCTCTTTGGAACCTAAAGCAAACAAATGGTTTCAGCAAATTGAAAAATTCCTTCAAAAACTCATTATTTTGCAATTTGAAAGAATTTTGTGAGAAAATGGCTTTATGTAAATTCCTTTAATCACGTTGGAAGTATTAAGGAGCACAAACCTTACCTTTGAGCTCCTTTTAACAGTGGCTTAGGAAGAGCATCCTATCACTGAGTTGAGATAGACCTTTCCCACTGAGAAACAGTACTTTGTACCTTATACCCTTTTAAAACCACTTAGGAAGAAAAAGGATATTAATCAGAACAGAAGATCTTAAATATTTTTGAACTCGCTTGAATGGAGCAGTAAAGTTTTTTTATTAAGCATTCTTGTTCTCCTCTGAGTACAAAATGTCCCTTTCATGATACTATCACAGCATCTCTGCACTATTATGTACAGTCATGCATCGTTTAATGACAGGGGCGTTCTGAGAAATGTGTCCGTAGGCAATTTGGTCATTGTGAGAACATCACAGAGTGCACTTACACAAACCTAGGTGGTACAGCCTACTACATACCCAGGCTCTATGCTGTGGCCTATTGCTCTTAAGCTACAAACCTGTACAGCATGTTACTATCCTGAGTACTGTAGGCAATTGTAACACAATGGTATTTGTGCATCTAAACAAATGTAAACATAGAAAAGGTACAATAAAAATATGGTATAAAAGAAACAATTGCACGCCTGTTAAGGGCACTTACCATGAATGGAGGTTGCAGGTCTAGAAGCTGCTCTGGGTGAGTCAGTGAGCGAGTGGTGAGTGCATGTGAAGGCCTGAAACATTTCTGTACACTACTGTAGACTTTATAAACACTGTACACTTAGGCTACACTAAATTTATAAAATATATTTTGCATAATAAATTAACCTTAGCTTATTCTAACTTTTTTTACTTTATAAGTTTTTTAACTTTTTAACTTTTGATTCTTTTGTAATAACACAGCTTAAAAACAGACACAAAATAAAAAACATTTTCCTTCTTTATATATTTATTCTATATTTTTATCTATTTTTAAAATTTTATTTTTTTCTACTATCCCACTCCCTCCTTACCCTCTAGTAACCCCTAAACTATTGTCTGTGAGGTAGATGAGGGTAAACGGTATCAAATATAATGGTGATGGAAGGAGAACTGACTCTGGGTGGTGAACACATAATGTGATATATAGATGTTGTATTACGGAATTGTACACTTGAAACCTATGTAACTTTACTAAACATTGTCACCCCGATAAACTTTAATTAAAAAAATATTTTTAATATTACTTTTTAAGGTTTTTTGTTAAAAACGAAGACACAAACATACACATTAGCCTAGGCCTACACAGGTCAGGATCATCTATGTCACTGTCTTCCACCTCCACGTCTTGTCCCACTAGAAGGTTTTCATGGGCGATAACATGCATGAAGCTGTCATCTCTTATAACATCCATGCCTTCTTCTGGAATACCTCCTGAAAGACCTGTCTGAAGCTCTATCCTGAGGAGGTGTCACTCTTTTCAGAAATATGTCAATGGTGGTTTGCTTAGTTTGTTGTTTTTTTTTGGTCATCATATATATGTACTGGTGAGCAGATAATGAACCACGAACATTCCTCTCTATTAATGAAAACCTTTTGATGTCGAGGTCTATGTTTTCAAACTTTTTAAGGAGCTTGTTGAGGCCTGCAAAAGCTTCTGTTAAACCCTTCACTAGGCATTTTCTTTGGAGTTATTTTTTTACTCCTGCATTTTCCTTTTCTCTTGTCTCTTCTTCAGAGCTTAGGAGCTCCTAAGCATCGTCCTAACCCACACCCAGGCTAAAGTTGTTTGCCATCTCAACCATAGCCTTAACAATTTTTGCAACTTCCTCCTCCTTGTCAAATCCTTTGAAGTCATGAAGAGAAATCTTGAGTGTCTTCTAGATTCCATTCATGCACTCTTTGGTGACATCGCCCCAAGCCCTTCTGTTTTTTTTGTTTGTTTCTTTGTTTTTTAGCTGAGCCATCCTGCCACCTATTGGCAGCTCAGCGGCAGCTCAGCTCAGGCCGCCCAAGCCCTTCTTGATGCGGTCATAGATGTTGCGATTTTTCCATAATTGCATCAGTGTCTTCCTCAGTTGCAACAATATCCTGAGCAAACGTCCTCCTAAGGTAGGTCCTGTTCAGCTGTTATAACTCCTAGATTCATTGGTGACCAAGAAGGTTTGTTTGGAGGGAGAAATACCACTTTGATATTGGGATGATGATCACCAATAAAAGGAGGATGTCCTGAAGCATTATCAACAATAAGCAAAATCTTGAGATGTTTCTTAATCTCCAAATGGTACTTCTCCATTTCACTGGTTTAGCAATTCAGGAGGGAATACTGGATGAGTAGATTGGTCATGTGTGACCTTTTATTGCTCCTGTAGGGCACTGGCAGTGTGTGCTTATTGATATGCTTGAAGGCCCTGGGGTTCTCACTGAGCTAGATCACAAAGGATTTCAATTTGTACTATTGAAATATTGTCCCCCAGCAAAACTGTTACACTGTCCTTAAAAACCTTGGAATCTGGCATTGACTTGGCCTCCTGTGGATGAAAGTCCTTTCAGGCACTCATTTCCAGAATAGGGAGTTTTTATCCATGTTAAATATTTGCTCTGGCAAGTAATTTTACCCCACAATCAGTTTATCTAGAGTTTCCAAAAATGTTCAGGTACCTTCACATCAGCACTTGTAGACTCACCACTCACTTCTACATTATGTAATACATAATAACTAATGATTCTTGAATTGTTTAAACCATCCAGAGCTAGCAGGAAATTCAATATCATAGTCTAGTCCAGTCTTTTCTTTCAATATAAAACACGAAAACAAAAAAACTTTTTGCTTTAGCTATAGTCATCATGGTGCTGAGAGGGATATGCCTCTGTGTCTGGTCTTCATTCCAGGTCCTTAGAAGTTTCTCCATGTCTGATACAGACCTTTCTAAAATTTTTGTTAGTCTCATTACTTTCTTTTTTTTTTAAAGACCTTATTGGGGAATTGGAGGAGGGGAAAATACAAGTTGCTGTCCTTTTGTTCTTCGGTCTAGTTGTGGAGGACGTCGCTTCACTGTCCCATGTTGGTCTTATCATTGCGCTCTTCCTGGGTGAGGCATTCGCTCACCAGCCATTGGACAGCCTCTCATGGCGGCTCACGGCAGCTCACAGCGGCTCATTGCCACTCACGCCAGCTGCCAGCCACACATGGTAGCTAATGGCAGCCCACTGCTGCGGGGGCTGCAGCCTACACCATCCAGCGGCTCACGGCAGCTCAGCTCCAGGTCGAGCTGTTGCTCACCATCTTAGCTGTAGAGCATCACTGGCCCTAATGTGGGATCCGATCTGGGGCCCTGCCGCTCAGAGCTGGCATCCCAAGCCAACTCTTAACCAACGCGCCACTCGGCCAGCCCAAGTCTCATTACTTTCAGTGGAGCATATCTTTTAACAGCTTTTGTCACTTTGTTCTTGTTCTTTAAGATTGTAGCTATGGTGGCATGGGACATGCCTGACCAGGAAGCAATAACCATTACCAATTTTCTACCATAGTCCTAAATTACTTTTAATTTCATTTCCAGGTCAATCACTGGATGTGGTCTCTTACTGACAACACTAGTGGTGGATTTTGTATATTTAGGTGCCGTGATGAGCAAAACAACAGATTAAATCAAGCCCAAGAGAAAATGATGGAATCAAGAGATGTAAACAGAAGATGTATTAGACTGCTGCTGGCATAACACAGCATACTGTTATACAATAAACTTTGTTTTTTTAGTAAGTAAAAAGAGTGCATTCTAAGATAACAATAAAAAGTATAGTATAATAAATACATAAACCAATAACATAGTTGTTTATTGTCATTATCAAGTATCATATACTGTACATAGTTGTATACACTATACTTTTATATGACTGGCAGCACAGTAGGATTGTTTACACCAGCATCCCCACAAACACATGAGTAATGAATTGTGCTAAGATGTTATTAGGCTACAATTCACTAGGCAATAGGAATATTTTAGCTTTATTATAGTCTTATGGGACTACTATTGTATATGTGGTGCATTGTTTACCAAAAAGTCATTATGTGGTACACGACTGTATTTATTTGCTTTGTCACTTATTATATTAAGACCATACATGTTCCTTAGTCTAGTATTCAAAGCCTTGGTACACTAACCTACCCATCCTATCTCACTATGACCAGTGAAAACCATTTGCTCTAGTCAGATAAAATATAATTGTTATTAATCCCAAATCTTAATTTTTTTCAGAATACATTTTCCCTTCTTTGCCCAGTAAAGCTTAAGTCCATCTTCTACTACACATTATGGTACATAATTATGTGGGGTTTTTTTTAACCTATCTTTTATGACCTTGAAACAAGGGTCCTTGGGTTACACTTTTTGGCTTTTCTCCCAGAATTTACTATAGTAATTGTTTTATAAATCTATAAGTTTCTTAAATTGAATATGAAATCAGCATTTGTTTTATCAAATATAATTGATGATTTGGGGAGATTAAAATTAACATCACTTGGGAATCAAAAAAACAAACAAACAAACCGTAAGTGATTTGTACACTGTGCTATTAACATGACAATCCAGTTGAAACAGCAACGTGCTAACTTTTAAACTAAGTCTCTTCTATGCTGATCAGTGCTGCTTGCTTAGTGGGGTTCAACATAATTTTATATAATCCATGCAGCCAGAATATGGCCACTGAATACGGAAGGACATCACAAAAGCAGCAGTCAGCAATTGGGGCAAACTGTCTTAACCTACTTCCCTCCTTCAATAGCTGCCTGAGTTAGTTCACCAAATGCAGGTGACCAGAAATCACTGTCCAAAATCTCATAGAGACCTTACATCAACATTTGGAATTCCATTACGTCTACTGTTTTGGCTAGTTGCAAGTGTTAGAGTCATTGTGCTTAGAAATTGACTTAAGTCATTGGTTTTCCATTATTAAGATAAGAATGCCAATGATGGAACTAAATTTTCTTACTGCTTTTTTTTTTTCTGGGATGGATTTAAATGAGAATTAAAGTCTCTTTCTTTAATCTATTTTTTAATTTGCTTTAAGACTTGAAGGTAAGGAGAAAAAAGGAAGCCACAAAAATGAGAAGGGTTGGGGATAGACACACTAGCTCTCATTAGTGGTTAAACCAGCAGAACAGAGAAGTGTGCCAAGATGAAAAGTATAAGGGTTTGGAAAATGGTTTATTGTACAGGTTAGTGTGTAGAGACGGCATTGAGAGGATATTAAAGAAGAGATACAAACAGACATTGGAATATCTCAACTTAGAACAAACAATAATTAGAACAATTAAAAAATTTAAGCAGATGAAGCAAAGGAAATGAAAATTTATTTGGTAAACTTTAACTCCTTCCCAAACATGCTGCAAAACAGAATAGATGGATGAAATATGGACTATTCCCAAGCTAAATACGCAAGGGGGAAATTATATCCATAGAAAGAAAATAATTTGTATGGAACACAGCCTGGGCAGTGAGGTTATATTTGCTTTTATGTGAAATTCTGGCATAATTTAATGCCCAGGACCAGTTGGAGCCATAGAAAATTTGACTTATTTTGCAGACTCTAAGTAGTTCAGTATAGGACTAATTCAAAGGGAAGAGTAGTCCTTATATTTGCCTCCTCAATAATTGGAGACAAGGTATTTTGGATTACTTGATACCATTTTATAAACTCATGTAATTTTGTGTTAAAGGAAGATTGAATTGAATTATAACAAATAGTTGACCATCATAAATTTAATTAGTAAAATGCAATAAAAAGGAAATTAAATAATGCCCTTTTATAGTGAAAAATAATCATGGGATACAAAATAGTTATCAAACTCAGTTTTGCAACATGAAGAAGTTCTAGAGATCCGTTGCACAACAATGTGAATATAATTAACACTATTAAGCTGTGCACTTAAAAATGGTTAAGATGAAAAATTTAATGTTATAGTTTTACCACAACATAAAAAAACATATATGTTAAAAACTAGATATCAAAGATGCTGAAGATAATTGGGAAAACTGAAAAAAACAAGCAAAGCTTGTATAGACTAAACATAGCTGGAAGCAAGTTCAGGTATGGCCTTTTTTACTTGAGTCAAATATTTGAAATAAATCGTATGGGGTGATACAAAATTATAAAAGATGTGGAATTAGTGAACTAACCTTTTAGGCATTTTTGTTCTGTTACTCTTAAATATATATATATATATATATATATATATATATATATATA